>NC_088795.1:141535053-141681663 GCF_011386835.1 Chrysemys picta bellii | reverse complement strand
CCCCACACCCAATTCTCTGGGATGATCACTTCACCCCTCCCCCCACCACGTGGCTAACAGCGGGGAACATTTCTGTTCAACAGAGCAGGAACGGGCACCTCTGAACGTCCCCTTAATAAAATCGCCCCATTTCAACCAGGTGACCGTGAATGATATCACTCTCCTGAGGATAACAAAGAGCGATAAGGAATGGATGTTGTCTGCATGCCAGCAAACACCAGGACCATAGGCTACAATGCTTTGTTATGCAATGATTCCAGACTACATGCTACTGGCCTGGCGTGGTAAAGTGTCCTACCATGGCGGACGGGATAAGACAGCCCTCCCCAGAAACCTTTTGCAAAGGCTTTGGGAGTACATGAAGGAGAGCTTTCTGGAAATGTCCCTGGAGGATTTCCGCTCCATCCCCATACACGTTAACAAACTTTTCCAGTAGCTGTACTGGCCGCAATTGCCAAGGCAAATTAATCATTAATCATTAAACACGCTTGCTTTTAAACCATGTGTAATATTTACAAAGGTACACTCACCAGAGGTCCCCTGTGTGCCCTCAGGGTCTTGGATGACTTCAGGGGTTACTGGTTCCAGGTCCAGGGTGACAAACTTATCCTGGCTGTTGGGGAAACCGGTTTCTCCGCTTCCTTGCTGCTGTGAGCTATCTACATTACCTCCATCCTCATCTTCCTCGTTCCCCGAACCCTCTTCCCTGTGTGTTTCTCCAGTGAGGGAGTCATAGTACACGGTTGGGGTAGTGGTGGCTGCACCCCCTAGAATGGCATGCAGCTCCGCATAGAAGCGGCAAGTTTGGGGCTCTGCCCCGGACCTTCCATTTGCTTCTCTGGCTTTGTGGTAGGCTTGCTGTAGCTCCTTAATTTTCACGCGGCACTGCTGTGCGTCCCTGTTATGGCCTCTGTCCTTCATGGCCTTGGAGACCTTTTCTAATACTTTGCCATTTCTTTTACTGCTACGGAGTTCAGCTAGCACTAATTCATCTCCCCATATGGCGAGCAGATCCCGTACCTCCTGTTCGGTCCATGCTGGAGCTCTTTTGCGATCCTGGGACTCCATCACGGTTACCTGTGCTGATGACCTCTGCGTGGTCACCAGTGCTCTCCACGCTGGGCAAACAGGAAATGAAATTCAAACGTTCGCAGGGCTTTTCCTGTCTACCTGGTCAGTGCATCTGAGTTGAGAGTGCTGTCCAGAGCGGTCACAATGAAGCACTGTGGGATACCTCCCGGAGGCCAATAACATCGAATTCCGTCCACACTACCCCAATTCCGACCCGCAAAGGCCGATTTTATCGCTAATCCCCTCATCGGAGGTGGTGTAAAGAAACCAGTTTAAAGGGCCCTTTAAGTCGAAAGAAAGGGCTTCGTCGTGTGAACGTGTCCAGGCTTAATTCGATTTAACTCTGCTAAAGTCGACCTAAACTCGTAGTGTAGACCAGGCCTAAGATATAGTCTCCTAACACCCCCTCCATTAGTCTATGGAACGTAGCAGGTGCATTACACAAGCCGAATGGCATACGTGTCCATTCAAACAGCCCAAATGGAGTCGTCACTGCTGGCTTTTCCCAGTCTCATTCTTCCACTGCAACCTGGAAATAACCAGAAGTTAAATCGAGGGTTGAAAACACTCTTGCACTTCCTAATGCATCCAGTGACTCTTCCACCCGGGGTAGCGGGTAGGCATCCTTGTGCGTTACCTCATTCAGTTTCCTGTAGTCACAGCAAAATCGCACCCCACCATCTTTTTTTATTACAATCACTGCGGGTGATGCCCACGGACTGTGGCTTTCTTTAAGGACACCTTGAGTCACTAGGTCCAGAATGTGTTTTTTTACCTCCTGGAACACTCGTGGTGAGATCCGCCGGTGTCTCTGTTTTATCGGGACAGCATCTCCAGTGGCTATTTGGTGTGTCACTGTGGTGGTGTAACCAAAGTCCCGCTCATCCCTGGAAAAGACCTCTTGATGTTTCTCCAGTAGTGCCCGCAAACGGCCAACCTGTGTAGGGGTTAGCTGTTGCAGGTCCACTTGGACTGGAATGGGTAGCTCTCCATCATGTGCCGCTTGCGATGTGATAACCTGTGTGCCTTTTTTTACTTCTTCACCCGCAGCTCATCCCCATTTTCTTCCAAGGCCACCCCCACTGGGGGCACCACTCCTTCAGGACGGTGTACCTCTGCCACCCTGGTTCGGGGGCACCACTTTATGGCCTTCTTACTTGAGTTTAACAGCCTGACTGGCACTTTTCCTTTGCTGGCATTAGCAAGTACATTTGCAACCAGGAGCCCATTAGGTAGACTGGCCCCAGGTGTTGGCTCGACAAGCACTCTGTATCCGTCAAAGTAGCTTGGCACCCGGCAGCGTCCATCAATAATCTTCTCACTCCAGGGAGGTATAACCACCTTCTGTCTCCCTGCCACCTTAACATAGCCAATTTGTCCCGTTGGACCCAGGAAACGTCCATGTCTCTCCACTTGGGCTAGTACCCACTTCAGTGTAGCGTCCTTCCTAGGCTGCTCATGACGGTTCATCTCCTGGGTTCCTTCTCCTACCACCAGTAATTCTTTCAGTTCTCTTATAATATTCATCCTGAGAATTCCCAGTACTCTGTTCTCTATTAAAGTCTTTCCTGAAGCTGTGTCCTTTAGGATAAAGATGCATTTCCCAGGGATTGTTCGACCCATGTACCCTACATCAGCTTCAAGACACCCCACCACAGGGATGGCAAGTCCATTAGCTGCCGTTAGCTGTACAAATCGGGTATTATGCATGGTCAGATCTCTCTCTTTTAAGTAGTTTCGGAAATATGATTCAGAAATAGTGGTGACTTCTGAGCCAGTGTCTATCAAACAGCGGGTTCTCACCCCTGCTATGGTTATATCCACTGTCAAGCAGTCCCCGAAAGCTCGGCCACAGAAGTCGTTGAATACACTAACATCATCAGGGTCCTTTTCCTCGCTGCTGACACGCTGCCCTTTTCCTAGGGACAGCCGTAGAAACCCTTCAGTCCCCACTTGGCCTTCTGATGGTTGGCTGCTGGCTCCTGGTGCCTCCTGAATTTCAGGCGCCTGGGACTCCAGTCTCCTTCTCAGTGTACAATCTCAGCTAGTATGTCCCGGCCTTTCGCAAGTGTAACAAATGTATCTTCCCAGCTCATCCTTCAGTGGAGATCTTCGGGATCCTGGGGCCCTTGGATATCTTGGCATATTAGTGGGGGGGTTTCCTTTCATTACCTCAGTCATCACTTTCAGCATCTCCCCCTGCTGGACCACCAGTTTTTGGACAGCTTCACTTAAGCTTTCCAATGTTAGCTGTGTTTGGGGCAGGGCTTTTTCCCCAGCAGCTGCATTCACAAGGCTGCCACTTCGTGTACTGGGGTTAGTCTTGGCCGTCTCTGCCACAGGAACTTCCTCTTCTTCTGACCACATAATAGCAGCCTGCATGAGTTCATGGAACTTCTTACTGGGCTCTTCCTTAAACCTCCTTTTCATTTCACGGCAGAGGGAGTCGTCGCGGAGCCCCAGCACCAACTGTTCTTTCAGAACCGTATCTGGGTCTGGAACTCGTTGAGAATCTCGCCGCTCCACTCTGCTCATTTTCTCCTGGAGGTCATATGCATATGCCCGGATAGTTTCACCGGGCTCCTGCTTTCTCTCAAAGAACTCCTTTAGTCGGGTTCCAATAGGTACCTTGTCTCCATACACTTCCAGGAGGAGTTCAAATAACTTTAGCACATCTTTCTTGTCTGCCACTGCCATGAACTTTACTGTGGCCTTGGCCTGGCCCTTGAGGTGCTCCTCTATGAAGTCTACATGATCTTCTTCAGGTACTCTTAGCACACGCAGAGCTGCCTTCACAGACTTGACCCACTCCTCTACTGTAATGTCTCCTGGTCTTGTCAGGAAGCCACCAAACTCTGTGACCTTCCGCTCCTGTGGGACATAAATAGTAGGGGGGTTCTTAGCTTCTGCTCCCTGTTGGTCTATCACTGCCTTAGCCAGTGATAAGGCTTCTCTCTGTTCTGTTCTAGCTTGCTGTAATGCCTCAGCTTGGTTTGATAATCTGCGCTGAAGTTCAGCAAACTGGGCCGTAGTTCTTCAATTCCAGCCATGGTAGGATGCTCAACCAGCCCCGGACAGTGCAACTAGAATTCAACCAGTAAACCAATGGGGTGGACCCTGTGGATAGGATCCTGTTCGTGACGCCAATTATGTAAGCGGGGGAATAGTCCCGCTATTGTGGGGAACTTTCCTGGCTTCTGCACTACCCCAGTGAAGTGGGCTAGCAAAACTATCTGAGTCCTCGCTCCCACTCCCTGTACCCAGAGGCCTCCCTGCCCTTGCGGGCTCCCCTTCCACTCTCCTGTCTGGCAGAGTCCTCGTAACCCCAACAAGGCTGGGCCCAGGATTCCTGGGGGGCTCAACCCCAACCCTGCTGTGGTCACCTAGGACAGGGGCTAGGGTGTCCCCACTCCGGGGTACTCTCTCTGACCCACTGATTATTCCATACAATTTAAAGCAAATACAAGTTGTTTAATTAACAATTAATCTAAAGAAAAAAACACGGGAAAATGGGAGAGGTTAAAGGAAAACCCATCACCCGGCTCTGTGGCCGGGAACATCACAAACAGTGTCTCTGGAACGTCAGGGCACTTCGCTGTCTGTTCCTTATAGGTCCCAGGCTCCTTCTCAGGCCCTGGCTGTGCTGGAGGGATGCTGTGGGTTGGACACTTGCAATGGTGGTGATCGCACACCTCCGGGCTTTGAGTGGTGGGACCCTTCGTCCCAGCGTTACCCCCCGTCAGGTTACGGTCCGTCCCCCCAGTCTGGCCTGCAAGGGCCCTTGTCTGGGGGTGTCTTTCTGTGCTGGGCCCTTTGCCCAGGGTCCCCCCTTGGCTGGCCCCACTTGCTCACCACACCTGGCTCTGTGGCTGCAGCTCTGCTCCCAGCACCAGATCTGCTCTCCCTGGGCCGCGTCTCTGGCTCTGTGGCTGCAGCTCTGGCCCCTTTGGATCTGGCCCGGTTCTGCTCTCCAGCTCAGCTTGGGCCCCTGCTCTCTCCTTAGCTCGGCCCCACTCAGTCTGACCCAGGCCATTCCAGCTCACACGGAGAACGGGACCCACCCTGGCCTCCTGTCTCACTGATTAGCTGCTCGCCCTGTCAATCAGGCTGACCTGGAGCATTGGCCTCTCGCCATTGTTCCTGGGGACTGTCAGTCTCAGGGTCCTGATTTGCCCTCGACCCCTCCCCTTTTAGTGCTGGGAGCTAGCAACACCCTCACTGAGTGTTAGTACGGGGGCAACAGTCCCCTTACATACAGCACCGCAGATTGAGATTAAATCTCAGGACAAACTTCCTCACTGTAAGAGCAGTAGGACAATGGAACAGATGCCTAGGGGGGTCGTGGAAGCTCCTTCACTGGAGGGTTTCAAAGGCTAGCCGACTGTCTGGGATGGTTTAGAGACAGCAAACCTGGCATCTTGGTACGGCTTAGACTAGATAACCTGTGCGGCTCCTTCTAACTCGATGGTTCTATGATTCTATGAGTTAACGTCCCTCTTCTGCACTGACGACAAGGCCTTAAGGGTTGGCTCCTGGCCCTCACAGCAGGTAGCTCCAGCCAGGCCTTTCCCTCTGGCTGGGATGGGGGAAGGTGCTCCCTGACGCTTCCCTGACGCTGGATCCCCACAGCACTTGGTCCCACATGGATCAGTCACCAAGCCCCTGGACTGTCTCTAGCTCCCATGTTTGTAACCTTTCCCCCTGAGCTCTGACCGGCTCAGCTCTCGGTGAGTGTGTGGAACCTGCAGGGCTGCTTGTCCTGCCTGGAAACTTCCTGTATAGCCCCAGAGATGGCTACTGAGGCCGTGTCTCCGCTACAACGTTATGTCGGCGTTCAGCCACCAACGTTTGTGTATCGCTGGACATGTGTCCACTTGGCTGCTTGTACCAGTGCTGCTCATACTCACCAGGAGTGCTTGTGTAACACACTAACTTTTGATTCCACACGTGCCCCCTCTCGTCCCATGTTACCGCCGGAGCAGTGAGCAGGTTCTGTCTCTTTGGACAGCAGATCTCCCCCTGGCTGGTCACACACAGGAAAAGATGCGGATTTGGACAGTCGTGGATGCCCATAGGATAGGGCCGGCCTTCGGGGCGGGCGATGTGGCGGAGGCGGGGAGAGGGCACAGGCTTCCCCAGGCCCAGCCCCTCCACTGCATGACCTCCAAAACCCAACCGCACACGCATTTACGCTTTCGCCAGAACCCCACCCACAAGAGGGGGCCATAAAAGGCTGGGCACAGGGGGCTGCAACAATGTGAATAGTGGGGTGCTGAGAGCCACTGAACCGAACTGTAACCCTGCATGGGATGGAAACCGCTTCCAGCCAGGGGGAGTGGCAGCCCCCCTAGATCCAGCACCTATGGCCATGCGCTGCTGACAGAGCGCTGTCTTCCTCTTCCTCCCCCACCTCCTTCCCCCATCGAACTGTCTCTCCCCTTCACTCCTCCCCCTCTATCCTCATCCAACCATCTCTGCCCTCCCCCTTCTTCCCCATCCAACCACCTCTCCCTTCCCCTCCACTCCCTCCCCCTTGCCCTACTTCCTCCATCCAACCGTCTCTGCCCTCCCCTCCACCCCATCCTTCCTCCCTGACCTCCCTGCCCCTCCCCCAGAGATGCTGTCAGACAGAGGCTGTAACCAGCAGGCTGCTGAAAGGACCCACAGGCTAGTGATCAGGGGCTCGGCTCAGCGCGAAGGCAGGAGAATGGCGAGGGACAATATCTATGAGAACATGCCGATGACGGAAGCTGCTCCCCAGCCCAAAGGTAAGCATAAGATGCTGCACCAGACCCTGGACTCCCGCTGGTCTCTCCTTGGCTTTGCGGTCTCTGCAGAGCGTTCTGGGCAGCGATCGCTTGATCCACTGACCACGTCCCCAGAGCTCAGCCTGGTGCTGTCTAGACAGCCCCACGGGCAGTGGGCGAGGGTGCTCGGTCAGTGCTCCCCAGTGCAATCTCTCTCCTGCCAGTCCCCAACGGGAGAAGGTCACAGGGGGGAGAGATGGGAGTCCCTGCACAGCATCCCAGCCTCCTGCTGGCCAGCGCAGTGCCATGGGCTGGCCATAAAAGCCATCCAGGGTCCCCCTCCCCAGCTCACTGCCACCATCAGCCTCTCCCAGGAGGAGATCACCAGGGTCTAATCCTCACAGCCCCCATCTCTGGGGACCAGTTCCCTCTCATCCCCCCATTTCACAGTGACACCGCCTTTCCTTACCCTCTGCCCCTTCCCGGCCCGAGCAAATGCTTCTAACCATGAGCAGGGGTAGGGAGATGCTAGCTTGGGGTGCGGGGGAGGGAACCTGTTCCTCCAAGGATAAGGAGCAAATGGAGCTGGAAATGCTGAGATAAGGACCAGGCTGTTTTCCTAAAGCTCCCAGCACAAGGGGCCCCTGTCAATGCTTTGGCTGGGTGACCGGGCAACAAAATGGCAGATGAAATTCAATGTTGATAAATGCAAAGTAATGCACATTGGAAAACATAATCCCAAGTATACCTATAACATGATGGTATCTGAATTAGCTGTTTCCACTCAAGAGAGGGATCTTGGAGTCATTGTGGAGAGTTCTCTGAAAACATCCACTCAATGTGCAGCGGCGTCAAAAAGGTGAAGAGAATGTTGGGAATCATTAAGAAAGGGACAGATAGTAAGACAGAAAATATCATATTCCCTCTATATAAATCCATGGTACACCCACACCTTGAATACTGCGTGCAGATGTGGTCGCCCCATCTCAAAAACGATATATTGGAATTGGAAAAGGTTCAGAAAAGGGCAACAAAAATGATTAGGGGTATGGAACGGCTGCCATATGAGGAGAGATTAATAAGACTGGGACTTTTCAGCTTGGAAAAGAGACAAGTAAGGGGGGATATGACTGAGGTGTATAAAATCATGACTGGTGTGGAGAACGTAAATAAGGAGGTGTTATTTACTCCTTCTCATAACACAAGAACTAGGGGTCACCAAGTGAAATTAATAGGCAGCAGGTTTAAAACAAACAAAAGGAAGTATTTCTTCACACAAAGCACAGTCTGTCTGTAGAACTCCTTGTCAGAGGATGTTGTGAAGGCCAAGACTATAACAGAGTTCAAAAAAGACTCAGATAAGTTCAGGCCAATAGGTCCATCAATGGCTATTAGCCAGGATGGACAGGGATGGTGTCCCTAGCTTCTTTGCCAGAAGCTGGGAATGGGCGACAGAGGATGGATCACTTGATGATTCCCTGTTCTCTTCATTCCCTCTGGAGCACTCATTGGCCACTGTTGGTAGACAGGATAGTGGACTGGATGGACCATTGGTCTGACCAACTCTGGCCGTTCTTATGTTAGGTTGGGCAGGTGTCAACTGAACAAAGGCCTTCTCCGGGGGTTTGTTTATCCCCTTTGGTTTCAGTGCAATCCAGATGCTGTGTGCCAGCTGTTCTGGTTTCAAACACATGAAAGATGCCCAGGAAGGGTCAGGAGACAGGCAGGGAGACGGGGCTGATGAATGTGGAGGGTGCGGGTGAGGATGTGAGGTTCAGTAGGCAGCTGCAGCTATGCACCGAGCTCAGCTAGACTCTCTGCAGCGACAAAGGAAAACACAAGGAAATGTAGCCGCCGTGGGTGACAGAGAAGCTCCTCCCAGAATCTGTTTCAGTAAAGGCTGAGAACTGTAAACTCAGTACATTAGAGACAGGCAGCTTCACCCTTTGGTTAGCGTGAGAGAAACCACTTCTGCAATATAAGGGGATTATCTGTGCATCTGAATGTTGTCTGCTGGTTCCAGGAAACACACCCCATGGGTGAGCTGCGCTAGCTAATGGCTGAGGCCCAGATCAGACAGGGAGGGGGTGCTTATGGGTATGGGTTATTAGACAGGGATGCTGTAGAAAGGCCCTTCTGAGCACACTGCTGCTGTCAGCCCCACTTTTCTCTTGCAAAGAATCATTTTCCCCTCATTTCACTGCCTCATTGTTTTGATATTTCATAAGTTGGTTCAGGTTCCTTTTCTCATTTAAAAATACTCCTTTGGGCATGAACTTCACAAGCCCTAAACTTCCCTCTCAAGAAATGCTGAGGCAGGGGAAAGTCCTGCTCCCAGATCTCTCTCACAGGACGCCTGCCTGGCACTAGAGTCACTCCTGATTTAGGGAGGGTCACTTTCCACGTTGGAGTTCAGGTCGGTTCTGACCTTATTTGGCCTGTTCTGCTGTTGCTGTTAACCACAGTCAGGGAATAGGAGGCTGAGCAGGTATTGGATTTGGGGGATGGAGTTTCCTCGGTCAGTGGCATTTGAGCTGTAACTTTCCATGGATACGTTTCTTCTTCTCCTTCAAGGAAATCCTCCCAAGACATCGGTCCCTTGGCGGCCCAGGGCGGGGGGCATCGTCACTGCTGTCCTTCTCCTCCTGAGTCTGGCCCTGGCCACGTCCCTCCTGGCTGTGACACTTCTATGTAAGTTCAACTGCAGCTCCAAGCCCAACGTTTGCCAACTTCCATACAGGCCAGCTGGGTTGAATGGGGGGGGGGGGGTACCCCCACATTTCAACAGAATATCGACCGTGTTTCCAGTCTGTCCCTCCAAATAAATCTCCTACTCCAGGGAGTTCGAATGGAGTTGTAAGATCTTGCCCTGCTGGTTTGATACTAGCACAAACTTTCTAAGTCTAACGATGGTCCAGCACTGGCACAGGTCACCTAGGGAGGCTGTGGAATCCCCATCACGGGAGGTTTTTAAGGACAGGTTAGACACCCACCTGTCAGGGATGGTCTGGGTGAACTTCATCCTGCCTGAGCATCACCTCAGTGACTTCAGATCACACGTGGCAGCCCCACGTGCTCAACCTGCGCTCTGAGGGTCACGCTGGGTCCTTTCCTGACCACCTATCACCAGCGTGAGCCTCAGCCCCAGGTGTGCTCATGGCACAATGGAAATGCCCTACGGAGAGACCGGACGGCCCAGTGGTTCGGGCGCTTGTCTGGGGGCTCAGACTGCTGGGTTTAATTCCCTGCTCTGCCAAAGAGTCCCTGCCCTGGAGCCAGCAAACAGAGCTGAAAACAGGGAGTTGGAGTGGAGAGCTCTTGGAGGAGAGGGGAGACAAGCCCCTGTTCCTTAGGGGCAGTGAGTGGCACAGACGACTGATGCCTCCCCATGCTGGGGGGCCACAATCTAAAGGGGAGGACACATGACCGCCCCACGTGTCTCCTCTGCCCAGCAACCCCTGCGCCGAGCCCAGGGCCACCATGCAGTCCCCGCCCCACCAGAGTTACCTGCAGGGGGCTCTGTCCTTCTCCCGCTGCACCTCCCCTGTCCCCCAGCACATTCGGCCGCTCTCCCTGGCAGCCGGGCCGGGGCGAGGAGCAGGAGGGAGCCACGTCTCATGCAGCTGAAGCCGGTCGCTCCAGGTCACTGCTCTGTGCAGGGCAGCAGCTGCCTGAGAGAGTCTGGCTGGGGGCGCGGCGCTGGGTCACCCCCACCAGGGCCTGGCTGCTGGGGACAGGGGCCGAGCGAGCCGGAAACGTGCCGGGGGGAGATGGGACTCCAGCTTACTCGACCCCTGTCCCTGGTAGCCTGGCCTGGACGGGGTAGCCCCCGCCACCTCCCCAACCAGGCTCTCTCAGGCAGCCGCTGCGCTGCACAGAGCAGAGACCCTGAGCGGCCGACATGAGAAGTGGCTGGTCCTGTCCCTTCCAATTCCTGCCCGGGCCCGGCTGCCAGGGACGCGGCCAATCATGCCGGGGGTCAGCCACAGTGGGAGAAGGACAGAGCCCCTCTTCCTCTGCCCCCCTCCCGGCCCGACATGCCAAGCAGAAATCTGGGGGGGGGCACTTCACCCTGCAACACACCCCCTATGCGTCGCCTCTGGCGAGTGGGTTCTTGAGAGTTTGCTTGCTGGTTTGTTGTGTTCAGTTTGCAGAGGCTGGTATGGGCAGGGCGCTGAGACATGCAGAGCCTGTGATCACATCAGATCAGGGGCGGGGCTTCCCTGGTTAGGGGGCCTATAAAGGCAACCGGCCAGTGGCAAAGAAGCCAGCAAACAACTGGAATAAGGGGACTTAGCGTGCGCCATTGTAAGGAGAGTTTGGGGGAGGGGCGTTGGCGTTCTGTTTTTGTGTTGTGTGGAGTTTTCTTTCTCCTTGACAGGCGCTTAGGTGGGAAGGGTGTGACAGACACAGAGGCAGCAGTGGTAGTGACACAAGCAATGGAAGAGACAGTGAAGATGACCAGATGTGGAAGCTGCGGGATGATCCTGGAGCAGGTACCTGAAAAAAGCTTGTTTGTATAAAGTGCCGCCTGAGAGAGCTGATGGAAGAGAAGAGCCGAGGTTTGGAGATGCAGATGGAAACTATGGTTGAGTTTTGAAGGGGATTCGAGCAGATGATGGAGGGAAGACGAGAGGAGGCTGAAGGGAAAACTCAAGACTGGCAGATCCAAGCTGGACTGGAGAACATGGAGGGGAGACTGCTGGGTGAATAAAGTGGCCAGTGAAAACATTATTATGAGAACCGGGCAGAGGAAAAGACCAGTTAGTGAAGGAGAAGTATAGTTCAGGAATAGGTTTGCTGAGTTGGAAAGTGAAGAATGCTTGCAGCAGGGAGTAGCCGAAGGTGGGAGGGCCAGGAAGAAGAGAAGAGCAGTTAGTCCTACAAGAAGAGGGGAAGAGTCAATGTACATACCCAGAGTTCGGAGCCCCAGGAGGACAGAGGAGGACTTGCAGTAGATAGCAAGGGAGAACAAAAGACAAGAGGACTTGCATGCAGAAGGAACAGGAGGAAGGCTGGAGAATGGCACCAACACCAGGAAGAGGCAGGTCTACGTGATTGGTGACTCCTTATTAATGTAACCCTTCTGCCAGGCTGAGTTGATAGCAGCAAGGGCCGGGTTCAGTACCTAGGGGTCCTCTCCCAACAACATAAGACAAAACCAGCTCAAGCCCCCCACCCAGTGACCTGGGAAAATTCTTACACACACCCCTGGGCGCCTCAAATAGGAAATACTTCCCCTCTCGCAAGCACAGTCCCGGTGTAGCAGAAAATGTTTAATAACATTAGGTAAACAACATCAGCATTAAATTGGGGAAACAGCACAACTAGGGTTCATAAACCAAACCATGAGCAAAGACCCACCCCAGCAAATTGGGCCGTGTCCTTTCCCTTTGGTTCTTGAGTCCAGCAACCCAAAAATCACCCAAAGTCCCAAAAGTCCAACAACCCAAAAGTCTCTGTCGCTGGTCAGTGCAGCCCCAAAGTTCAAAAGTTTATCTGCAGAGTTTTACCTCCCAGCCTGGGTGGAAATGGAGGGGTGGGGAAAGGGGGGGCGTGGAGTGTTAAGGGGCACCTTACATGGTCCGAGGCCGACTGCCCCGCCTCTCCGTGGGGTTCTGCTGCAGCCTTCACCACAAGCCGCTCCGCTCCTCCAGCCGTCCCATAAGCCGCTCCAGCCATCCCCGCAAACTGCTCAGCTCCACTCCGCCCCGCTCGCCATTCCATGGGCCGCTCCAACCGTCCCACAAACTGCTCTGCTCTGCCAGCCGCTCCGCTCCACCGGCCATCCCACAAACTCCTCCACTCTACCAGCCACTTAACAATATAGCTTCAGACTCCCCCAGTAGTTAACTCAGCAGTCAGTGATCTCAGCTCTTAGTAACTTTAATTCTTCAGTGATTTCAACTTGTAGTAGGGGAGCCCCAGTGCTGGTGCACCACTGGCCCAAAGTGAATTCAGCTTAGCAGCCTGCAACCAGACTCCTAATGGAATCAGAATTAGCTCTGACACCCAACAGTAAAGAGAGAGAAGGAAATACAACTGGTGTTTCAAACTTGCAAAAGGATCCACACCACCAGGTGCAAATACCTGCCCCCCACCTCACTCACTTCACTGGGTTTTGGAATCCATGTCCCTTGTCTAGCAAGTGCTACATAGTTGATGGTGAGACCCTCTGTCATAAAACAGTTTCATTGTCCTTGGTTCACATAATCAGGGTAACAACACTTTATTCTTCCTGCCCAGGAATGGACTGGGTTGAAGAACTCAAGGATCTGAAAGTGGGGGAGGCTTGGAATTACTTTAAGTCAAAGTTGCAGAAGCTCCCTGAAGCCTGCATCCCAAGCAAGGGGAAAAACTTCCTAGGGACGGCTTGCGGACCAGGCTGGATAAACGAGCGTCTCACACAGGTGATTAAGAGAAAGCAGAAATCCTACAAGGAATGGAAGATGGGAGGGATCAGCAAGGAAAGCTACCTCTTGGAGATCAGAAAGTGCAGGGAAAAGTGACAACTGCCAAGAGCCAAGCAGAGCTGGACCTTGCAAAGGGAATTAAAATGAACAGTAAATGGTTCTATAGCCATATAAACAAAAAGGGACTGCCAAAGATGGAGGATGTGTTGGAGACTGAAGATAATCTAGGCATGGGCAAATGACTAAGCAAATACTTTGCCTCCATTTTTAATAAATGGAATGAGGAGTTTAGGGGTAGTGGCAGGCTGGCTAATGGGAACGAGGATAGAATGAGGTGGAAGTCAAACTCGAACAGCTTAATAGAACCAAACTGGGGGGTCTCGATAACCTCCATCCAAGAATATTAAAGGAACTGGCACGTGAAATGGAAAGCCCACCAGCAAGAACTTTTTAGTGAATCCATAAACTCAGGGGTCAGACCCAGTGACTGGAGAATTGCTAATGGAGTTCCTATTTTTTAGAAACAGGAACAAAGTGATCCGGAAAACTACAGACCTTTTAGTTTGACCTCAATTGTATGTTAAGTCTTTGAACTAATTAGGAAGGAGAAAGTAGTTAGGGGCATAGATGTTAACGGTAAATGGGATAAAATACAACACAGTTTTACAAAAGATCGATCATGCCAGACCAACCTTCTCTTTCTTTGAGAAGATAACTGATTTTTTAGACAAAGGAAATGCAGTAGATCTCATCTATCTGGATTTCAGGGCATTTGATACAGTTCCACATGGGAAATTATTAGTCAACTTGGAGAAGATGGGGATTAATATTGCTGTTAATCCCTACGTGCATGACCATGACATTTGCACTACTGAATTTCATCCCATTTCTACTACTCCAGGTTTCAAGGTCATCCAGCTCTACTCGTATGATATTCCGGTCCTCCTCTATGCTGGCAATACCTCCCAACTCTGTGTCATCTGCAGATTTCATTAGTGCACTCCCCCTTTTTGTGCCAAGGTCGTTAATGAAAATGTTAAATAAGATTTATCCCAAGGCCGATCCCTGAGGAACTCCACTAGTAACTTCCCTCCAGCCTGACAGTTCACCTTTGAGCATGACCCGTTGTAGTCTCCCATTTAACTTGGTCTTGATCAACCTTTCAATGGGGTCGGGAAGGAATTTTCCCCAAAATCAGACTGGCAGAGACCCTGGGGTTTTTTTACCATCCTCTGACAGCCCGGGGCACGGGTCACTTGCAGATTTCAACTAGTGTCAATGCTGGATTCTCTGTAACTTGAAGTATTTAGATCATGATTTGAGGACTTCAGTAACTCAGCCAGAGGTTATGGGCCTATTACAGAAGTGGGTGGGTGAGGTTCTGTGGCCTGCAGGAGGTCAGATTATGATCATGATGGGCCCTTCTGGCTGTAAGGTCTATGAGACCTGTCTCTGCCTCAGTTCTCCACCTGTAAAACGGGGAGAGGAGATTTCCCTACTTCACAGGGGTGTCGTGCGACATTAAATAATATATTAAAGCCTGTGAGGTGCTCAGATACTGCAGTGAAAGGAGCCAGAGACGTACGGTGGATCGCGGGAAAGGTTCCGCAGACACCACTTAGATCAAGTCTGTTGATGATGCACAAGCTGGAAGAGAAGCTGCTCCCTGGGGCATCGTGTTGGCCCTGCAGCACTAAGGGGAGTGAAGGCTGATTTTTAGGGACAGATGCTCTGCATGTGTCAATCGAAGTAGCTCCTCTGAAGTCTGATTGACACCATCTGAGCAGCTGGCCAGTAGTCCTGCAAGCCCAGATCCTCAGGGCATTTGGGCTCCTGGTTTCCATTGGAATCACTGGGAGTTTGGGGCCTGAACACCTCTAAGGGTCTGGACCTACAGTTAGGGACAGGCCCCTGAGACACACCAGGAGCAGAGCTGTCAGGATGGTTAATAAGCACTTGGATGGCCACAGGGCCCAGAAGCTGCACCCAGGTCCTGCTTTCCATAGTGCTAGGGGCTGCACAAACACTCAGGAAAATGAGGTCATAGAATCACAGAACCATCGGGTGAGAAGGGACCGCAAGGGAATCCAGTCTAACCCCTGCCAAGATGCAGGATTTGGTGTGTCTGACCCATCCCAGACCGACGGCTCCAGCCTCCTTTTGAAAACCTCCAGTGAAGGAGCTTCCACAACCCCCCGAGGCGTCTGGTCCATCGTCCTGCTGGTCTCACAGGAAGGAAGCTTTTCCTGAGATTTAATCTCAATCTGCTCTGCTGGAGTTTGTAGCTCCCTGCTCCAAAGAGCTGACACCCTATGTTAAGACGGTGTAACATACACCAGGAGAGAACCCCAAATGGGGCCCTGGCTTTGCCTGTGTCTCTCCTCGGGAGGGAAGGTTTCCAAGATTAAAATAAAAGAAGTCATAGAGAATTGGTTCGCACTCGGAGCATATTCCTTCTCCGGGCCTGGCTGGTCTCCAGCCGCAGTTCAGTTCAGTCGCTGACCTGCAGACATGTGATTTCTAGATCTCCGGGCACAGAGCAAGCTGCAAGCGATTGAAGAAGCGGTGCAGAAGCTCCAAGTCTCTCTGCAGCCTGACAACCCCTCGGACGCCTCAGCAAAGGGATCGGACAGTAAGTCACAGGACGAGGGTCTTAGGCATCAGGGTCGGCTCCCCTCCCTTGGCCTAGAAGCTGAGCACTCTCCGGCCTATAGGGATGGTGGGTGCCTGGCATCCTCCTACTCCCCTCCATAGACGTCCCTGCCAGGTGGTCCCGGCCCCCATCTAATGAGCTGCTGCTCTGCCCATTCCTCTGCCAACGGAGGCTCTGTTCCCAGGGACGGGCGGCTGCTCCAGCTTCCCTCCTAGCTCCCTTCCTGGCAGTGGCAGGCTGGCTGCATCCGCCCCACGCTCCTAAGCAGGGTGACTAGTGGTCACATCTTCTGTCCTTTCCCTGTTGCTCCCTTCGCTCCAGAGTTTTCACCATGGCCCTGTATTGTCAGGATTGCATTCGCGGGACAGACGGATGCAGCTCATTAGACATACGGGGGCGAGTTCAGACCCTGGTGTAAGCAGGACGTCAGTGGAGCTGCACTCGTGGGTCTCAATTCCCCCCAGGCCCTGAGCCCCTCCTATGCTGCTCCAATAATTTGGGTAACAGCCACAGTCCCATTGCTGGAGGCAGAGCGCCCCCTTGTGGCCACGTCTCACAACGCTCTGTCTGTCTGGCACCTGGCTGCACATACAAACTGGTCCATGGATCAGGCTATTAAGCGTCCAATCAGAAGATGGGCCTGAACTAAACCCCGGCACGGAACACGCCGGAAAGCTGTGCTGTTCAAAATCCCAGCCTGGAGCCCAGGGCCATGGCTCGGGTCTAGGGATGTTCTTGCAGCCCCAGCTCTGCCCCATGCTGCAGGTGACCCACTCACAGCTCACAAGGTGGGAGCGATTGGGAAGAGGAGGCTGGGGAGATTGGGGGGACAGGGTTAGAATTCAGGAGAGCTGGGGTCACTTCCCAGCTCCGCTGCAAACTTCCTGTGTGATGTTGGGCACATCTCCCTGCACCTCAGTTCCCCAGCAGAAAAATCATCCTTTATTTCTCCCACCTAGAGTCGATTTTGACTGTGAGCTGTTGAGAGCAGGGACTGTCCCCTCCTGTCCGTACAGCGCCTGGCACAGAGGGGTCTGCAGGTGCTGCTCTACCACACGTGCTGATAATCAAGTGTTCTGCATCTCCACTGAAGTCGCTGTGACTTTCTTCTAGGTCTGCAGCTATTGGATGAAGCACAGGCAGGAGTCCGGATGCTGAAAGCCCAGCTGGGTAATGTCAGTGCAATGTGTGGAGAAATCCAGATTCGTTTGGACGGTGCAGCGCGAGCAGCAGTGCAAGGTCGCTGCTGTAAGTACTAGAAGCAGTGCTGGCTGGTGTCGTTTCTCCTGGTGCTGAGGATAAACGGAGGATTTCAGGCTCCAAGGCTGACAGCGCAGCGCCTTTCACCAGCACCGAGTTCTCTTACATTAAACATCACCGGTGGCTGCACCTGGGCCCACACCGTGGTGATCAGTGTGGAGTTAAATTACACCCTGGGCCTCGTTAGCCTAATGGGAGCACCCAGCTACCAGCTCTTCTTAGATGCTCCAAACCCGTCAGCTCCCAGGCAAAAAGTGATACTGGCATTTCAGCGTATGGGGCGTTACTTTCAGAACCATCACTGAGCCAGCGCCCCCGGCAGGGTGTTGGGGGAGGTGCCAAAGTGGAAAACACCCGAGACCTTCACCACTTAAGATCACTGAAAATTGTTGATACAGAACCAGGGGCTGTTCCACCTTGGGCAGCTACATTCCCCCTCCTGAATTCCCCCTGCCAGCTCAGCTGAACAGTGAGTCTCCCCTTTCCCATTACAGCCGTGCTGCTCTGTACTGGGACCAGGGCCCATGCTCCAGCCCCGATGCAGCTGCATTTCAGTGCTGGGGGAGTGACGCCGTGGTGTCTGCTTTCTGCAGCGCTCTTTGGGATCCATCATATAGCCACAGAAGTTACTTATTGTGATGCTGAAGAATCAGGATTCAGAAGTTCCCTAAGCTTGGGGCAGCTGAAGGGCAGGGGAAATGCAGCACTAGAAACCCTGATCTCCCTGCGTGTGTCCCTGTGACTTTAGCCCGGGCGTCTCACCTCAGTCTCTGCTCCTAGGTGACGTGCTGACAGTATTCCCAGGGAGCTGGAGGTTTTACGGTGGGAACCTCTATTACTTTTCAAAAAGAAAACAGTCGTGGGACGAGGCCGAGAAGTTCTGTGTGTCTTGGAACTTACACCTGACCTCTGTCTCCTCCCAGGCAGAACAGGTGAGTGCAGGAACCTCCTAGGGGCTTGGACAATGGGTCAGTGCCTTGTGTCATACCAGAAGGAGGTGGAAGGGGGCAGCTGAGGTTCCAATTCTGCGATGTGCCTTGTGGCAAACTATCGGAAAGGATGTGAAGCCTTAGTACCAGACTCAGGGGATTCACCCATCAGTTTAAAAGCAGAGATGGGCAGAGGAACAGTGCCAGGATCTGGGGTGCCGGGGGAGGGGGATTTGGGGTCAGGCTCATTTCTGATTTTCCCTACTTCCAATGTAGCATTTCCTGCAAACCCAATGACCGTTCCCAGGGAGGACCCGCTTTGATCCCTCTGTCACGGACGCACAGGCTGTGCCCACTCTTGGCCCCGTGCGGTCCGTGGGGGGTGCCCCTTTCAGTGACACAGCCCTTCTCGGGGGTCCACTCTCTCTCGGGGTCAGGCCCCTCCACCTCCTGGAGCCACACCTCTCTGAGCCTTAGCACGTCTATCTCGGCTGTGGAACCCCTCAGGGAGTCCCCTCGCTCTGGACCCCCCGACCTCCACCCCCGAATGGGTTGATGCAACCCTGTTCTCTAGCCCTGAGCGACTCTCAGCCAGCGTAAAACAGGAGGGTTTGTTGAGCATTAAACTCAGCACAGGAAACTCCCAGGGCCTCAGGCCTGGCCTCCCTCAGCCCAGCACATCCCAGTCTCTCTGCACCCAGGTGGGCTCTGCCTGCTCCCCCTCTCCAGCCCAGAGCCCCCCTGCTTCCAGCTGGGCATCTGAGATCACCGGCCCCAAGCCCTGCCTCTGTCCATTGTCTTCTCTCCAGGTAAACAGGGTCGTAAACTAGGGCCTCCTCTCCTCGCTTCAGTCCTCTGGCTGGAACCGGCTGGTTAAGTCACTGGGTCCTCACTCTGCAGCCCATTGTCTGCCCACTGGCCAGAACCGGCTGCAACTCCTGAGCTGGGTCTCCGGGTCGGGGTCTCAGGTCACCGGTCTCTGGGGTATCCATCTTCCAGGCCATTGGCCGGGGTCCCAAGTTCCCTCTCCGATCCTCTGTAACAACAAACTCCCTCTCCCCTCACCTCGTTAAACCAGTAACACCCAGGGAAACTGAGTCCCACCCCCTCCGCATGCAAACCACTGGAACCCCACCGAAAACAAGAAAAAAAACAAGAAAATCCCCCACTCTGTCACACCCTCTCCCCAGGCCTGAGCTCCTGCTGGACAATCTAGAAGCCTGTATCTGGAGGGCTTGTGTGCGAGGGGCCATGCATCTCTCAGAGAATCCTCTCTCCCCACATGCCCACTGTAGCCCTCACCCCGGCCTCTGGGGCACTATCGGAGGAGGAAAATCCCACCCTCTGGCAGGGCTAGACTTTGCACCCAGTTCTCTGCTCCGAGCTTTGTCTCCTCCAAGGGCAGGGCGCTGGTGTGAACTCTGAGGTGCCGTCAGTCACTGCCGCAGCCCAGCTCTGAGGGGCTGTGGGGGAAGTGTTCTGAGACAGGTCGCTGCTGGTAGCCCCAGGCAGATACAGATGCAGACACAGAGATGCTCCAGGACTCCCTCAGGGTCCCCCAGCTAGTCACTGTCAGTGTTGGGGGCAGGACACAATGTCTCCCGCTGCCCAGTGCCCAGCTCCCACCACCAGACGCCCTTTCCTCTCCCCCCAAATCTGTTCAACCCAGGCAGCTGCGGCTGCATCCTGCAGCCTCTCTTGGGTGACCTGGACATGCTGCAAACTGTGTTGTGCAGGAGTTTCTCTCCAACGAGACCAAGGGAGAAGATCACTGGATTGGACTCACCGACCTGGGGACAGAAGGCCGATGGCGCTGGGTGGATGGCACAGAATACAGAGCAGACACAAGTAGCGGGTGAGTAAAGCTTGAGAGAAGTGATTATTTATTACACGTTCGGTCACAAGCTCTTTCAGGCAGTGTCTGTACGGCCCCTTGTGTCTATGCAGCACCCGGCACAGCGGGCCCGATCCTGAGGGAGGCCCCTGGGCGCTGCCACAACAGCAATGAATCCTCTCAGGAATTTCTGCTAATGCCCCTTTGCTCAGAGCAGGAGCCTAAACACGGAGCGTGTGTTCAGTGCCACTGAGACCAAGGGCCAGAGCCTCCCCTGGGGTAACTCAGCATTGACTTGAATGAACCACAGGGATTTACACCAGCTGAGGATCTGGCCCCAAGTCAACTCAGTACAGCCAGGTGAGTCTGGAGTGAGCGGCAGGTTCACGCTCTCCTTGGGATTGCACTGCGCTCTCCCCTCTGTCAGGCTGGGGAAGGGGAGGCTGTGGGGCTGGGGGCATGGCTGGAGCCAGCTGCAGTCGGTGCAGTGACCTCAGTGGGCTGTGGACGGAGCCCATAAGCAGGGCCATGAGAAGTTAATGACTGACCCCCGCTGCCCTCTCTTCCCGTTCCTGCGTTCCCATCTCGGGGGTGCCTGGGACGTGCTGTGCCACGTGCTTTGGTTCTGGGCACTGAGATCGGAGTTGCTGCTGTCAGCATTTGGAGCCAAAGACTGACTTGGGCTCTTTGCTGGCCTGTCAGGCGCAGGGCAGTTGCTACCCCCAGCCGTCAGAAGCCCTTCGTTACCATGGCCACAAGAGCTGTAGAGAACTCTGAGGGGTGGCTGGGGGGTGGATCGATTCACCGCGTCATTGCTGGGTGTCTTGGTCCCCTGCCAACCACAGAGTCCACAGAGCAGAAATACAAGGGAGGGAGAGGAATTATTCCAGCTTAGTACTAATGTGGACACGAGAACGAATGGATATAAACTGGCCGTGGGGAAGTTTAGGCTTGAAATTAGACGAAGGTTTCTGACCTTCAGAGGGGTGAAATATTGGAACAGCCTTCCGAGGGAAACAGTGGGGGCGAAGGACTTGTCTGGTTTTAAGATTAAGTTAGATAAGTTTATGGAGGGAATGGTTTAATGGAAAAACATGATTTTAGCCAAGGAATACTGAGGCATGGCAGGTAAATAGTATAATGGTTAACAAGGGTAAGGCTGGAGACTCTTGCCCGCATGCTCGGGGTTCTACTGATCGCCATATTTGGGGTCAGGAAGGAATTTTCCTCCAGGGTAGATTGGCAGAGGCCCTGGAGGTTTTTCGCCTTCCTCCGCAGCATGGGGCAGGGATCGCCAGCAGGAGGGTTCTCTGCCAATTGAAGTCACTAAGCCACAGGATTTGGGGACTTCAACAGCAGAGCCAAGGGAAAGGGTTGGGACGGCTTTGTGGCCTGCAGCATGCAGGGGGTCAGACCAGATGATCATAATGGTCCCTTCTGACCTTAAAGTCTATGAGTCTATGAGCTCAGGAATTGGCTGTGGTTCTCCCCTGAGACATTAACACTCTGATCCGTAGGTTCTGGGAGGAGAATCAGCCAGACAACTGGCATCAGGGGACAGGAGGCAGAGAAGACTGTGTTCAGATCCGCCCAAGGAAGCTGAATACGTGGAATGATGCCAACTGCACTCAGCTTTCTAGGTGGATTTGTAAGCAGGCCCATGGACCGGCTGGGCTGTGATATGCAGGTCCCAGCACCTCAGAAAGTGGCTTAATTTCCAAGCTATGGAGCATGTTTCCCAGACACCTGCCGATGAGGAGCCCTGTGCACTGGAGGGGGCCGCATGGGATGTGCATTGCAGGAACACTTTGTCTTGGTGTGATATTTCTGGCTGTAGCAGAGAGAGCTGCCCTTACGCTGCTCAGCCTGGCTGGCTTTGTAATTTGTTTGTTTCCAGGTCTGTCACTGAATAAAGTCCTTGTTTAATGGAGTTATTGTTTCATAATCACCCAATAAATAATGATTTGCTTGACTTGAATTTCTAATTTTTGCACCTTTGGATCAGATGTTATGATGATGTCAGAACCATCTATATATACATTACAAAGTCCAATTGTATCTGGTAAGCAAGGAATGTCACAAAATATGTTTGGGCCACAGAGGAGGGGCCACAGGCTCAACTGGGAGACAGCTGTTTGAATTCTCCTATCTCTGTGCCGCTGTGCCACGTATCAAAACGTGTCTGTCCCTTCCAACCCAACAGGAGCAGTCCCTCCCCAATCTGGTGTTTTTCTGCATCTCAGGCTGCTCTTCCTTCAAAGACATGTAATATTTATTCCCAAGGGCATTTAGTACTGGGAGAAAGATGACAGCCCTGAGGATTGATGTCTACAGCAGGTAGCTCTGCCGATGGACCTCTACCAACATCCCCCCTCCTCACTGGAGATGGGGCAGTTCCATCTCTGTGACCCATCCAGTTCTTAACCAATAAGCTACCAATAATGGTGGTTTGGGGGCACCTCTCTACCGGGACCACAAGATTCTTTCCACAGAAGATGATGAACAGCAACCAGCTGGCAGCAACCTTCAGCCATTACCTGCTGGAGTGGATTTAAATTGTTGACCTAACTGCAGGGCCGGTGCATCCACTAGGCAAACTAGGCAGTCGCCTAGGGCACCAAGATTTGAGGGCACCAAAAAGCGGTGCCCAAAATGTCTGAGATGCTCACCCAGCACCGGCTCAATGTGTAACCCTCTTTGATCTGCTCCGGCCGGCCGGGAAGTGATGTAATTCCTCCTCCAACCACCGGGGGCGCTGCGCTGGCTGTTCCCCAGGGCCCCGCCCCTGCTCAGCCCCACACTCACTCCCCTGAGCTCTGCAGCAGGGCCGGGGCTGCACTCACCCGCGGGGGAAAGTGCAGAGACCCAGCCCCAGCCGCGCTGCCGGGGAGTGCTGGGGGGCAGTTCTCCCCTGCCCCCCAAGCCAGCTCCGACCCCCTGGAGGCCTGCCCCCCCCCAAAAGCCGTCCCCCCCACAGAGACCTGGGGCACACCCCCCTCATGGGGGGGCTGCCTAGGGCCCCAGAATATCTAGGGACGGCCCTGGTACCCGCCACCTTGCCCGCAGCCAGCCCCGCACCCCTACCTCCAGCCAGCCCCTGTAACACCCCCTCCCCGAAGCCAGCCAGCCCCACACCCCCTGTCTCCAGCCAACCCCACACCCCATCTCCAACCAGCTCCACATCCCCCATGCCCTGCCCAAAGCCAGCCAGCCCCACACACCCGTCTCCAGCCAGCCCCTGCCGCACCCCCATGCCCGAAGCCAGCCAGCCCCACACCCCGTCTCCAGCCAACCTCACACCCCATCTCCAACCAGCTCTGCATCCCCCGTGCCCTGCCCGAAGCCAGCCAGCCCCACACACCCCTGTCTCCAGCCAACCCCTGCTGCACCCCCCTGCCCCAAGGCAGCCAGCCCCACACCCTGTCAGGTTATTCATTTATTGTCATTAAATATGTAGTCTAAATAATGAAATTAATAAATTATCAAGCCGAATATGTATTAAATATAATGAACAATGCAGTATTATGCAGTATTCATTTTTTAAAGTTTATAATAAGTGATGCTCTGGGGTCGGGGGGGGGGGGAGGCGCAAGGTGGAAGTTTCGCCTAGGGCGCAAAATATTCTTGCACCGGCCCTGCCTAGATGTGAAATGCTCTAGGCAGTTACCACTTGCCCAAGGCAACCTGGCCCTGGGTGAGTCGCCCTGTTATTGGTAATGCGTGTTACATAGATTCCAAGGCTAGAAGGGACCATTGTGATCATCTAGTCTGTCCTCCTGTATAACAACAGCCAGAGACTGTCACCCAGTGACCCATCCATAGAGCCCATAGCTTGTGGTTGAGCTACAGGACGGATTCTAAAGAGCCATCCAATCTTGATTTAAAGATGTCAAGAGATGGAGAATCCACCACATTGCTCAGTAAGTTGTTCCAATGGTTAATTGTTTCTCCATATTCAGCATTAACTAAGCTCTGAGATGACAGACAGGGGGTCAGAGTCTTTAAAATACTCACATATTTTTGCTATTGTGTCCATATGAAAGTAAAACAGAACAGCGAGTGAAGTAGACAGCACAGGTACCAAAAACTGCCCAATAAACAAAGAATTGCCCATTTCAGACACCTTTGAAAGGAAAAAAAGTTATTCTAAATTGGGCTGACCCTCATCCCAGCTATGCCCAACCAGCCCAGAACCTGCCCCAATAGCCAGAAGGCCATTAAAAGCATCCCCACGATTTTTGGAAGGGACAATGTCATGACACACTCCTTAAGGCTGCAACCCTCAGGCCAGGCTGCAATTAGATGGGGAAAGAATCCTGAGCTGGGTTTATACGCTGGGGGTCGGATTCTGGTCTCTCAGACACAGGAGTAACTCAAGACAATAGAATGAGACTGGTGTGAGAATAGAACCCGGCCCTTGCTTTTCAAAGTAATAGCCCAGTGCCAAAGCCAGCACGACTGTGTCTTGACAGCAGAGTGAGTGTTCAGCAACCCTTGGAAATTCTTCTTCCTTGAGGATGTGCTGAGAGCTGCAGCGGTAACTGCTTTCCTTTGGGACATGGGAGGGGCTAGTTTCCTTAAAGGGCCAGGAATTAGATTGGAAATTGGTTGTATTTGGAGTCAGGTGACCATATTTCCCGGATAAAAGAATGTTATTGTCTCAGTGGAGAATCAAAGCCACTTTCTGAGCTGGGTTCTGCTGCGCAGACTCTGTTGTGAGCAGGGGACCAAGATCCGCAGAAACAATGTGGCAAAACCTTCTGCCCCTTTATCTGCCCATTGCAGAGCTCGCTGGGATGAAATTCAATAGTGCACATGCAAGGTGCACTTAGGGACTAACAACAACATTAATCCCCATCTTCTCCAATTTGACTCATAATTCCCCAAGTGGAACTGTATCAAATGCCACTGAAATCCAGATAGATGAGATCTGCTGCATTGACTTTATCTAAAAAATCAGTTATCGTCTCAAAGAAAGAGATCAGGTTGGTCTGGCACGATCTACCTTTTGTAAAACCGTGTTGTATTTTATCCCAATCACTGTTTACCTCTATGTGCCTAACTACTTTCCCTTTCCAAATTTGTTCTAAAACTATGCATCCAATTGAGGTCAGACTAACAGGCCTGTAGTTTCCTGGGTCACTTTTTCCCCTTTCTTAAAAAAGGTAGGATGTTAACAATTCTCCAGTCACAGGACACAACCCCTGCATTTATGGATTCATTAAAAATCCTTGCTATTGGGCTTGCAGTTGGAAGTTCCTCTAATAGTCTTGGATGGGGATTATTTGGACCCACTGATTAGGACCCACTGATTAGGTCCCATTAAGCTGTTTGAGTTTGACTTCCACCTCAAAGGTGGTAATTTCTACTTCCATATCCCCATTTCCATTAGCCACCCTGCCACTACCCCGAAACTCATTTCCCTTATTAAAATCTGAAGCAAAGTATTAGTTTAGGAGTTGGGCCATGCCTAGATTATCTTTAATGTCCACCTCATCCTCCGTGTTTGGCAGTCCCACTGCTTCCTTCCTTGTTTCCTTTTTGTTTATGTGGCTATAGAACCATTTACTGTTGCTTTTAATTCCGTTTCCAAGGTCCAACTGTGCTTGGCTATTGACAGTTCACTTTATCCCTGCACTTTCTGATCTCCAACAGGTAGCTTTCCTTGGTGATCCATCCCATCTTTCATTCCTTGTAGGATTTCTGCTTTCTCTTAATCACCTATGTGAGACGCTTGTTCATCCAGCCTGGTCTGCAACCCTTCTCTAGGAAGTTTTTCCCCTTGCTTGGGGTGCAGGCTTCAGGGAGCTTCTGCAACTTTGACTGAAAAGTAATTCCAAGCCTCCCCCACTTTCAGATCCTTGAGTTCTTCAGCCCAGTCCATTCCCCTCGTTCATTGCCTTAATATTTTAAAGTTTCCCATTTTGAAATCAAGGCCCCTAGTTGCAGACCTACTTTTGTTTATCCTTCCATTTAGTTGAAAATGAATTAGCTCATGATCATGCAAACCAATGTTGTCCCCTACAACCAGTTCTTCTCCGGAGGTCCTCCCTACTCACCAACACTCAGTCTAAAATGGCATCACCTCTTGTTGATTTGGTGACTATTTGGTAAAGAAATCTGTCAGCTCTCACAGCCAGGAAAGTGTGGGCCCTACCTATTGCATCACCTTTACTTTTATTTCTGTCTTTCCTGAACAGCAGTTATCCTTCAGTACTTGTACTCCAGTCCTGCCTACTATTCCACCATGTTCCTGTTATCCCTGTAACATCTGGTTTCACTTCCTGCACCAGTAGATCTAGTTCCTCCATTTTGTTCCCCAGACTTCTTACATTGGTGTACAGACATCTTAATTGTTTCTGCTCGGCTTCGCCCAGATTCCTCACCCGATTAGGTACAGTCACTTTATCACTTTATCGCCCCCGTGACTGTTAGTGTCGTTGCTATGGGCACATTCTTTCCTCTTGTTGGTCCTTCTCCTACCTTCTGCTGTTCCTTTCTCCACTGCTGTATCCGCTCTTACTTGATTTTCCTCCCACTCAATGTTAAAGTCAGGGCTGGAGATTACATAAGCATCTCCCATCTCCCCTGAATTCCTTCTTTAAAGCTCTTTTAATCGGTTGTGCCACCCTCCATCCCAGAATCTATTTCCTTCCCTACCCAGCCGGAGTCCGTCCCATGAGAACAGACCTCTGTCCATGAACGCCTCCCAGTGATCGAACATCCCAGAGATCCTTATAGCTCCACGGCCTGAGCCGTGCATTGATCATCATCGTCTTGTCCCACCGTCGCTCTCCCCCTCTGGGGACAGGTGTGTTGTCAGGGCAGAGAAGACAGAGGCACCAGCTCTTCACCTGCTGTAAATTGGTGCAGCAGCTTTGCTCCAGTGGAGGATTTGGCCCACTTTAAAATGGTGTAAAGCAGCGTGTCTCATAAAAACGACAGATCCCTGGCTGACAGGCCTCTCCAGCCCATTGTAGTCAATGGGTCAACGTCTGTGGGGATCATTCCTTCCTAGCCATGAGTGACCGGTGCACAGCGGCTGGTACGCGGTGGGTCCTGGCCAGAGGAGAGGAGGACCACACAGCTCGGAGCCTCCCACATCAGGAGTGGATTTCGAAGCCATGACTGAACCTCTCCAAGAACTGGTTTAAAGCTGTGGGAATGGATACAATGGTGACAGGTTCACCAATTCCTCCGCCACCCGCCCCTGGTGATGAGAGGGAGACCCCGTTGCCCATCTGCAATGGCCCAGTGGCCCATTTCCTGCCTTCTACCCCGCCCACCCCCCTCCCCCAGATCTGCAGCTCCACTAAGGCCAGAGGCCTCCGCAGCCACCTTAGTGCTGGCCAAGATGGCCGCCGATCTGCCCAGGCGGGAGGAAATGGATGAGGAGGTGCTCAGGGATCATGAGGCCTTTTTCTGAGTCCCAGTCTGCCCTGAGCACCTCTGGGCAGCATCCACTGCTCCCTCCCCATCCTCTCAGAGCAGTGAGCGTTGTTTGGGGTGCTCTGTCAGGCGTCCTACCTTGGCTGACCTCACTCCTAGCCCCGCTCTACATTTGCCCCAAGACATCCCCCACTGCCCTTTGGAGGAGGTGGCTATTGATCCCGAGGGTGGAGCTCCACCCATCCGCCAAAGATCCAAGAGGCCGGCTCCTCGCCCCAGCCCTCAACTCACACTGAGGAGGAAACAGGGCACCCTTGAGCAGTGGATGGCGCAGGCGGGTTTCTCCCAGCCAAGCGAAGTTTATTGAGAATAGGAACTGACCAATCGTTTCAAGCGGGTGACAAGTGCTGATTCCCCAACCGCACACACATCTCCCCCTTCCTCTAACGGCGGCCACCGCCTCCGCTGTGGGACAGGAGATTTCGGTGGGAGTAGGCAGCCAGAGGGACGTGCTGCATGGCCAGAACGATGAGAATAAAACCTAGTAGGGCCACAACTACCAACCTTGATGTGTCTCCTTTAAACGACAGTGCACCCCCCGCCCCCCCCCAACGTTCATGCTGCCTGCCGACTGACCCAGGCAGAGGGTTTGCCCAGCAGATGCACAGATGGCACACTCCACTAAGAGCCTTCTACTTGGCCAGACAGGCACCCAGCTCCTTTTCTAGTCCCTGGACAAACTGATCATTCAGGAAGAGCAACTGCCCATGGGGCAGAAACTTGCTCAAGATGATCTCGGTCTTGTCTGCCTTGAGGACCACGTCGCTGCCCTGGTTCAGCAACTTCAGATGCTCCAGGAGATACTTTACCACCAGCCGCAGGGTGTTCTCGGCCAGCGTCAGGTTCTCCTGGGGGTCGCACACCAGAGCGAAGCCCAGAGACAGGACCCCCAGCCAGAGCACCGTCTTGTTCTCACAGAAGGGATCCCCGGGAGGGAGGCGGAACACCCCGGATGGGGCATCCTGGAGGGAAATGGGCTCGTCGGGCAGCTGGATAGGGAAGTCAGAGGCAGGGCGCCCTGACGCCTGGTGCAGCAGTTTACATGCTGAATCCACCTGCCTGGGAAAGGCCAGAAACAGAGGGAGAGACAGAATTACAGTCATTTTATAAACGGATGCGATTAAGAAAAGGAAACAGGACCTGAACATCTCTGGAAGGTCTGCCTGACAGCAAGATGACGCAGGCTGCAGATCAGGGGTAGGCAACCTATGGCATGCGTGCCGCCTTCGGCACGCGAGCTGATTTTCAGTGGCACTCACACTGCCCGGGTCCTGGCCACCAGTCCGGGGGGCTCTGCATTTTAATTTAATTTGAAATGAAGCTTCTTAAACATTTTTAAAACCTTATTTACTTTACCTACAACAATAGTTTAGTTATATATTATAAACTTATAGAAAGAGACCTTCTAAAAATGTTAACAAGTATTACTGGCACACGAAACCTTAAATTAGAGTGAATAAATGAAAACTCGGTACACCATTTCTGAAAGGTTACCGACCTCTGCTGCAGATTCATCCCCCAAGGGGAACATGTGAGAGCCCCATTGCTTGGGAAGTTTAAAACCAGACAAAACAAAGCCCTGCAGAACAAGCCTGCTCTGGGGCACGGTGGGCTGGAAGGGACGTACCAAGCCTTTCCCTCTGGGATGAAGCCCAGAGAACAGCTGGGGTATTTTACTTTATAAAGAGCTCCCTGGGACGTTCACATTCGCTCCTCTCCCCAGTGGGGGATAAGGGACCCAAAGCGTGCCCTGTTCTAGACTCTAAGGGTACGTCTACCCTACCAAAAAAGCCCCCGGGCAGCAAGTCTCAGAAGCCGGGTGAGCTGACTCAGGCTCACGGGGCTCACGCTACGAGGCTATAAACAGTAGCTCAGACATTCGGGCTGGGCTGGAGCCAGGGCTCTAAGACATAAGAATGGCCAGACTGGGTCAGACCAAAGGTCCATCCAGCCCCGGATCCTGGCTGCCGACAGTGGCCAAAGCCAGGTGCCCCAGAGGGAATGAATAGAACAGGGCAATTAGTGAGTGATCCATCCCCTGTCACCCAGTCCCAGCCTCTGGCAAACAGAGGCTAGGGACACGCAGAGCATGGGGTTGCATCCCTGATAATCTTGGCTAATAGCCATTGGTGGACCCATCCTCCATGAACTTTTGAACCCAGTTATACTTTTGGCCTTCACATCATCCCCTGGCACGGGTGACTGTGCGTTGTGTGAAGAAATACTTCCTTTGGTTTGTTTTAAATCTACTGCCTAGTAATTTCATTGGCTGACCCCTGATTCTTGTGTTATGAGGAATAACACTTCCTTATTCACTTTCTCCACACCAGTCATGATTGTATAGACCTCAGTCATATCCCCCCCAATTAGTCATCTCTTTCCAAGCTGAACAGTCCCAGTGTTTTTCACTTCTCCTCATACAGAAGCCGTTCCATGCCCCTAATAATTTTTGTTGCCCTTTCCTGTACCTTTTCCAATTCTAATACATCTATTTTGAGATGGGACGACCAGAACTGCACACAGTATTCAAGGCATGGGCATACCATGGATTTATATAGAGGCATATGATATTTTGTCTTATTCTCTATCCCTTTCCTAATGGTTCCTAACTTTCCTCTCTGCTCACCCGAAGGTCTCCACTGCTATTTTCAGCCTGGTAGCATGAGCCCAATTCAACTGTCCTGGGCTCGGAGTCTTGCTGCCGCAGTTCCTTTCTCTCTGCAGTGTAGATGTACCCTTAGATTCTAAAACACTAACTCCACCCCCCTGTGCTGGGCCCTGCAGCACAGTCACATTCAGATGGGGGTGAATCTTTTACCTGGCCACAGCCAAAATCTGCTCCTTCCTGCCCAGTCTCTCCTTCTCGAGATCATGCGGCCCGGGCTGCTCCGGGGACTGGTCCGGCCTCTCAGAGCCAAAGACCCTGGAATACAGCACCCGGCAGAGCCCGGCCTCTTCCCCGGGCCGAGGGTGCAGCGTATGGATGAGGAACGCGTGAACCATGGTGCTGCATCCTAAGGAAGGACACGCAAGCGGTGAGCGATCATCACAGGGTATCGGAGCGTGCGGCTCAGGGGTGCCAGGGCCCCTCTGCGCCCAGCTGGGCGGGGGGTTCCCCTCTTCCCAAAGCTTTGGAAGAGCAGGAAGAGGGGGGGAAAGGAGAGGCACCATCCACCCCACGCCCGGCTCTCCCCGCTGCCCAGAGGCTGAGACAGCCTCGCCTCTCGCTCCCCACCCCCCCCAGAGCAGGGCACTTGGGGTGGCGTCCGCGCCCCATCCCCGGGAGGGGCAGTTGAGGCTGGGAAGGAAGATGTGGCACGACAGCCCCCTGCGGCCACGCGTGACAGGCTCACGTGGGACGGGGACGGCGTGGGGTCGCCAGAGACGCACGTGGTGGCGACCCGACTGCCCTGCAGGACGTGGTGGGAGCACGACATGGCCCAGCGGGGCCAGGGTGGACCCAGGCCCGGGGCGCGTGGAGCACGGGGGGGAGAGGGGAGGGCTGAGAGTCAGGGGCGGGGGGAGACCCCGGGACCCGGGCGGCTCCGCGGGGCACCGCAGACTCGAGGACCCAGGAGCGCGCGGGCCGCACGGGCGCGCGACGACGTGAGTCCGGGCCCGCCCTGGTGCCTGCTGGGAAATGGAGTCCGGTGGCGGCGCGGGGCCCGGAGCCCCCCGCCCGCACTCACCACCGCTCTCCTTGCGCACGGCGCAGGCCCCGCCGGGGCAGGAACCTAGAGCCGCTGAGCGGGGCGGGGCCTGGGGAAACCAGACGGGAGAGCCCTCCGGGGATTGGCTACCGCCGGCAAAGGGGCGAGCAGAGCTCTGCGGGGATTGGCTATCACTGGGAGGGGCGGGGAAGAGCTCTGCGGGGATTGGCTACCGCCGGCAAAGCGGGGGCAGAGCCCTGTGGTGATTGCCTATCGCGGTCAGGGGGCAGGACAGAGCTCTGCGATGATTGGCTATCGCTGGGAGGGCCGGGGGAAAAGCCCTCCGGGAATTGGCTACCGCCTGCAAAGGGGCGGGCCAGAGCTCTGCGGGGATTGGATATCACGAGGAGGGGCGGGGAAGAGCCCTGCGGTAATTGGCTATCGGGGGGGCGGGGCCAGCTGACAGCACAGCCCGTGGCTGGATGCCTTGGGGGCGGGGCGAGGGGCGGGGACTGAGCTGCCCGAGGGCAGTGCGGGGTTGGTGGAGCCGAAGGGGCTGGTCTCAGGTGGGGGCACCGGGCTCCGCAGCCGGGGGTGTCGCTGCAGGTCCCGCGCGCCCGCTTCGGCTCCGGTTTCACCCCGGCTGGCTCCGGTTAATCCGGAGTGAAACCGGATTAAGCCCCTCCCCCCGAGAAGCGCGCGGGGTCTGGCGCCGCTTTGAACTCGGGGTCCCCGGCGGGCCACGGGTGTCTGTGTCCCTCCACGCGTGCGCGTGACCGAGAGCCCCACCCGCTCGCCAGGTGTGACTCCCCCCCGTCACCCAGCGCCGCCCCTGCCGGGCTCACGCCGTGTGGACAGGACCGCCCGACAGCGCCTGCTGCTCCCGACGGGTGGCCCGTCCCTGGACACGCCCGGAGATGGGCCTGAACAAGGGCCTGGGAATAGGCCCCATGGTCACAGAGCACCCCACCGGCCAGCTGCCTCCGGCGGGTACCGGGGGGTGGCCCTGTTGGTCGGCGCCAGGAGTGGAGCGTGCCGGGGAAGAGGTGCCCTGACTTCGTGGGGCCGTGGCTGGGGGGTGCCTCAATCGGGAGCTGTGGGGAGAAACGCAGCCAGAGTACGCGGTTGTGAAGGAGCCGGAAAGGGGGGACAGCCCCCTGACGCACCCTAACAGAGGTGTGCCAGGGTTCCCCTCGCCCCGCAAAAGCCACCGTTTGGGAACCGTGCCAGGTACACCACCGGACTCAGGCCTCCGGGAGCAGCTGCCAATGGATGTACCCGGCGGGCCGTGGAAGCAGAGTGGAGTACCCGCCGTCCTGCTTGTTTCCGTATACGCCCGATTTGGTGTCACGCACGTGCTGTGGGGCTGGAACAAGGTGTAAATTACAGCAACTCGCCTCCGAATTCAGCCCCAGGTTTCCAGTTTCCACACTGACCACAGTATGGCTGTCAACCTACCCTGGCCAGGTGGCCTTAGCTCAGGGGTGAGCAAACTACAGCCCGTGGGCCAGATCCGGCCCCTCAGGGCTTTGGATCCAGCCCGCGGGATTGCCACCCCAATGGTGCTGCGGGCCCCGCACAGCTCCCGGAAGTGCCCGGCACCGTGGCCCCTGGGGAGAGGTGGGGGGGCAGAGAGTTCCACGCGCTGCCCTCGCCTGCAGGCACCGCCCCCCGCAGTTCCCATTGGCCGGGAATAGGGAACTACAGCCAATGGGAGCTTTGGGGGAGGTATCCGCAGGTGAGGGCAGCGTGCGGAGCCCTCTGCCCCCTCTCCCCCCAGGGGCCGCAGGGATCTGGTGCCGGAGCGGCACGGGGCCAGGGCAGGCAGGGAGCCGGCCTTAGCCCCACTGCGCGCCGCTGCCATCCTGGAGCCACTCCAAGTAAGCGGCCCCGGGCCGGAGCCTGCACCCGGAATCCCTCCTGCACCCCAACCCCCTTCCCTAAGCCCCCTCGTACACCTCACACCCTTCCTCCACCCTAACCCCTTGCCCTGAGCCCCTTCCTGCACACCGCACCCCCTCCCACACCCCAACCCCCTGCTCCAGCCCTACATTCATGACCTGGATGCAATTTCCCCACGCAGATGTTGCCCTCGGGCCCAAAAGTTTGCCCACCCCTGCCTTAGCTGAACCCAGGCATGCTTCCTGCCTGAGAGCTCTTCTAGTCAGCCAGCAGAGGGAGCTCCAATGTAAAGTTTGAATGTAAAGATATTGCTGCTGAGTGATGATGGGGGAATCTTAAGACAACTGGGAGAAGTGGCCAGAAAGTCCTGGGGTCTGTCTGAAGCTCCCCGCCTTTGAGGAGATGGGGCTTTCTGACCAGATTCCCAAGGTCTCTTGCTTTCTGCTGCGTTGGAGAAACCAGGCCTTTCTCTCTGTATTTCAGTCTGTATTGTTTTGCAAGGTTTCAGCCGAGGATCTCCAAACACTTCATAGTCATCCAGGAATTAAGCCTCCTGTTCCCCTCAGAGCCTTTTTATCCTCGTGTTGCAGATAGGAAAAGTGAGGCACACAGGGAGAGCCTTGCCAAAGATTGCACAGAGCCAGGGATAAAACCAGGCATTCCTGACTCCCAGCCCTCTGCGTTAACCACTAGAGAGTGTGTGTCCACAGAAACCCTGCTCAGTGATCCTGGCTACATCTCTGCACTCATCCCGCCAGCCCTGGGAACTAGATAACAAGCTGTTACTGACCCAAGCTAACAGAATTCCTCCTTTAGCTCTTGGGTACATTCTGTGCAGTGCAAAGAACACGTGTCCTGCCTGTACCTTAATGAGGGTCAATAAAACCAGTCAATACCCAATATACTAATTAATTCTTTTGCTCCCAGAGGAGACAGGGTGATGTAACAGAAGACTCAGGATGTCCCTTCCCGTCCTATATCCCCACAAGAGGAGAAAGGTCAGGAGGAAGTGCAAATTACCAAAACATCCCCAGTTTGTAAAATTTGGCACAACTTTGTGGCTCGGTGTGAGAGTTTGTGTCAGTTTTTCCCTTATTGAACGCAGTTTGCTAGTCCTACAGAAACACGCCGAGAGCAGGGCTGTTCCTGGTGTAACACTGATATCAGGGGGCTTGTACCAGAGAGTCGTTTAACCCAGCCCCATGCCATAGGCACAGGACTGATTCCCCCAGCTGCCCCCACATCAGTAGCCTGGTCATATCCCTGAAATGCACTATGTCTGGGTGTGATCAGAAATAGACACCAAACACAACACAGCACAGTGGGCCTGAACAATCCACCCACACAATCACCGCAGTATTTGAATTTCGAGACTCTCCCTAGCCAGTGCTACTGGGTGGCCCATTCCAGCCCAGCAGCCAAGGCCCGCCCTTCCGCAGCCCCAAGGCAGGGATGGGGTTTTAACTCCTTTGTTCCTTGGCTAGTGCTGCCTTTGGCTGAGGGTGTTGGGCCGCAGAGCCTGTCGCCTCTGGAATGCAGCCTGGATTGGCGGCAGCTGATCCCCTCTCTTGACTGGTTGGTGGCCTGCCTGACATGAGTTGGGTGGGTCTCAGCCTAGTCCCTTAGCTGGCGGGGGTTTGCATCCAAAAAAACCCCCCAGCAGCATAGCAAGGGCCACTCTATTGGCAGCCTCAGTAGAGGGCAAGGCCAGAATGCGCCCTGGAAACTGAGCCGAGCTGCCCTCCAGCTTAAGGCTGGGTCACTGTGCGCTTGGCTTGCCCTGCTGCTGCCTGTTGTGTGGGAAATCTGAGGACTTCAGTTTCCAGGGCTGCTAGCTGGCACTTTTCACCAGCACTAAATACATTCACTTTAAAACTCCCTAGTGAACTAGGCTTGTGTTGGGAATTAGTGGAGATGGATCAAAACCATCATAGGGGCTGGCTACCCTCCGGGGACTTGACCGGTGCAGCTACGGCGCCCTCGCTACGCCGGCATAACCCCGAAGCGTAGACACAGCTGGTTTCCCGATGGAAAGCGACACTGCTGCCCCAGGCAAGGTAGCTGGCGCCACGGAAGCATTCTTCTGTTGACCTAGCTGTGTCTCCACTTGGGGGTTGTCTGCACAGCCATGTTTTCCGAAGATAATGAAGCTGCCCCTCTCGGCCAGTGGGCTTGTCTGCTCTTGAATGCTAATTCCGGTGAAGGCAGGGTGTGAATGTAAAGCAGAATAGCTATTCCAGAGTAACTCTGTGTAGACAGGGTTCAGAGCAGTAGCCGTGTTAGTCTGTATCCGCAAAAAGAACAGGAGTACTTGTGGCACCTTAGAGACTAATGAATTTATTGTAGCATAAGCTTTCGTGGGCTACAGCCCACTTCATCGGATGCATGTAGTGGAAAATACTGAAGGAAGATGTGTATATACACAGGGAACATGAAACAATGGGTGTTACCACACATTATAAGGAGAATGATCAGTTAAGTGAGCTGTTGTCAGCAGGAGAGAAAAATAACTGTTTGTGGTGGTAATGAAAATGGCCCATTTCCAACACTTGACAAGGAAATATAAGGAACTGTAGGGGGGGAAAGATAAGCATGGGGAAAAGTTTTACTTTGTGTAATGGCCCGTCCACTCCCAGTCTTTATTCAAACCTAATTTAATGGTGTCCAATTTGCAAATTAATTCCAATTCAGCAGTATCTCGTTGGAGTCTATTTTTGAAGGGGTTTTTTTGGTGTGTTGTGACTTTTAGGTCTGTAATCGAGTGGCCAGGGAGGTTGAAGTGTTCTCTGACTGGTTTTTGAATGTTATAATTCTTGACGTCTCATTTGTGTCCATTTATTCTTTTACGTAGAGACTCTCCGGTTTGTCTGTGTAGACAAGCCCTAGGAGCCTGGCTGTACTGGGGTCTTTGGCACCAGGATAGCTGCATCAGTGCAACCCCCCAGTGCATTCGCATTGCAGTGCAGCTGGCAACTGCATCCAGGTCATTACACCACTACACATTTCCTAGTCTACATAAAGCCTTAATTCTTCCTTCCTCCGGGCTCGCCCCTTGTATCCTCCTTCTCATGGCTAGCCTGTAAGCGCTCCTGGGCACAGATCTCCTCATTTTTGTGGCTTGCGCAGCACTTTGCGCAATACTAATAGTGATAACAGCAATTCCACAGTGGAAAGCAAACCCCTCAATAGTAAATGTAGCCTGCCTTGTCAGCCTTAATGGTTCCTGTCCTGAATGCCCAAAGGAAGCATTTGCAGTCAATACCATGGTGGATAAATCGTTTGTCACAGGCATCAGGGAGGGGCGGGGGAATCAGACACGCAGCATAAAGTCTGCAGAAGTGAGATTTTGGGTGACATGGGAGGGTAGAACCCCAACAGTCTGGACCCTCCATGGTCACCTCCTTCCCCAAAAGTGATTTGTGTGTGTGTGTATTATTCTAAACTGTGTAGTGTTGCTGTGGGCTGTTAAACAGCTGTTGCATTTCACCCCAGAGGAGGCTGCATTTCAGTAACGGTTGATGTGATTAAGGTACCTTAAGAGGCTGGCCCGGCTACAGCTTCTGTACTGAGTGTTCGTGAGATTTTCCAAATGGTAAAGCGTGGGATACAACCAGCTGACAGCTGTGACAGACGTATACAATACCTGAGCCTAATACTGGAGTTCTTACTCCTTGAAACACTGGGGAAAATCCAGCAGATTTGAAGGAAGCTTATGTTGTGCCAGTATTTAAAGATTACACAGGATGTCTGGGGTAATTATAGGCCTGTTAGTCTGACATGGATCCTGGGCAAGCTAATGGAGCGGCTGCTATGGGATTCGATTAATAAAGCACATCATTAGAAGGTGTTATAATAAGCCACAGTAATGGACACTTTAACAATCGATCCACCATTCACTGAAACAGCTATTAATCCTTTGTTAGCCCTTTGGATAAGGCGAGATCAATAAAAAGCAACATGAATATTTTTGAAAAATCGGGGTGTTTTTATACGCCATCAAGAAGGGCACAGCCCCACTGGAGCCCTCCGTTCAGCCATTGTCTTTAAGGTGACGTTACAAAGAATAGTAGGATTTGAGCTACGTTCATCAGCATGTTCCGGCTGCTTTGGGCCGGGCCAGCAAAACAGCTGGAGCAGCCCAGTGAATCTAGCCCAAGTTCTTCTTGCAAAATTAAATCTTCCCCCCCAGCTTCCCATCGCCCTCCATAAATTCTAGAGCTTGGGTTTTAAAAAGCAATCCACGCCCTGAGAAAAGCCTGTGCCGTTTTGGTCATTCTTTGCCTTTGCATCCGCTCCGGCATGGGACGCGTGCATAGCCGGACAGTGCAAACACGTGCAGGAGAACTCAAGGTGGGTGGGGGATGGGCTTGTCGTGGAATGTGATTCGTAATTTTAAACAGCACACAGCTCCGGCTGCCCAGAGGAAACCCGGAGGGGGCGTGGCTGGGAGCAAAGGGGGCGGAGCAGTCACGGGGCCCGGCCATGTGAAATCGACATTCCCTTCTCTGGGCCAAGTGGGATAATAGAATTCAGCAACACGGTGACTCACACTCAGAAATAGTTGGCAGCCAGTCGGTTCCACGACTCCTGCGGTGCCATGGGAGAGACAGAGCACGCGGCCTCCTGCCTTGGCAGCGTTCGCATGGAGAGGGGCCGCGCACATGGGAGGCCCCAGTGACCAAGCTGGATGGCCACGCTCTGTCCGTGCCCGGAGGGGAAGGGCTGCTGCTTTTTGAATGTCAACAGCTGCCTCTGTGACATCCCCAAAAGAAATGCCCTCGGCTGAGACCTTCATGGGGGGTGGGGAGCAGATTATCCCCTACCTAATAATAAAATATGGAGATATACCTATCTCATAGAGCTGGAAGGGACCTTGAAAGGTCATCAAGTCCAGCCCCCGCCTTCACTAGCAGGACCAAGTACTGATTTTGCCCCAGATCCCTAAGTGCCCCCCCCCTCAAAGATTGAACTCCCAACCCTGGGTTTAGCAGGCCAATGCTCAAACCACTGAGCTATCCTTCCCCAAGAGCAGGGTCCCTGCTCCTTCCTCTGCAGAATCTGGTGCAGGCCCCCGTCAGAGACAGGATGCGAGATTGGACGGACCACGGGGCTGGTCCAGCCTGGCACTGCCTATGTTGCTAGGTGAGCACAGTCCATGGTAATACCCTCCCCTCCCAGGGGTGGGGGCGGACTCAGGGGCTGGGGGTCTCTAAGTAGCTGATGGATGCGCTGGGTGAGGGGCTGCACCTGAGAAGCGGCAAAGATGGTTACGGCCTGCAAGCCCGTACGGGTGAGAGTCAATGAGGTCACCTCGGAACTAAAGGGATGCTACCTTAGCGTCTCCCTGGGCAGCTCCTGGAGACCTAGCTCGCCCTCTCAGACCCACCAACAGTGCTTTACCCATAGGAGGAAGAGGTGCAGGATCAGACCCAGCAAGCGCTAGGCTCACCAGAAAATCCTGAGGTAGGTGGGTGGGTGGATAAAGCACGACACAGTCCCATCCCTGCGCTGCATAAAGTCAGACGCCCGCCCGCCTGCCATCTCACTTCCATTGAAATCAATGGCCAAACGCCCACTGGGGCAGGCCTGGCCGCTCAGTACCACAGACGGGCCAGGCCAGAGACCCAACTTCCTGAGTCTCATCTCAAAGCACTGCCTGGTAGTTAAAACATCAGCTCCCTTGTTCCCTGGGGCAGGAATGTTCCCTGGGACACACATCCGCCTGTGGAATGTGTGAGGAGAGGGAGGGTGTGTGTACACAACTATCACACCTCGCAGCACTTCACAAACATCAAAGAGGGAGCCAACCTGGCCCAGCAGGGCTAACGGGGACAGACCCCGGCCTTCCCCCGGAGCCAGGCTGGACCTGCCGGGCTAACAGGGATAGACCCTGGCTCCCTCCCCAAAGCTAGGCTGGCCATGCAGGGGGACCATGAGCAAAAAGTGGGGCTCATTCCTTTCAGGCTGAGCGCACAGGTGAGTCGATTATGTTAAGAGCAGAATCTGTGAGGTAGAAAATAATTTTACCCCCATTTTATGGATGGGAAACTGAGGCACAGAACGAGTAAGTGACGTGCCCAGGGTCACGCACAGGGAGGCTGTCGCCGAGCCGGGAACTGACAGCAGATCTCCTGCGTTCCAGGCCTGTGTGTAATCACAGCCAGTCTTCCTTTAGCAGAAGGGTGACGTGGGATGGCAGGAAGCCAAGGTGGAGGGAGGAGACAAAGGGCGGTTAGGAAGTACTGGCATGGCAGGCAATGACCCGGGGCTGTTAGGCCAGGGAACACACTCTGGACAGTTAGAAACCCAGCTCAGGTGGCACTAAGACCCGTGCTAGCTCTGGGGCTGACAGAGGTGTTTGCATGTTAAAGACAAACTTGCCGAAATCCACTTGTGGCTCATGGTTGCCGCGTGCGGATTCCACGTCACGCTGCGACCTGCTGCAAGGAGGCCCAGAGTCCAGGCTGGGTGGGCGGCGGAGGAGAAATCGCAGTGGGGCAGGTTTACATGATCCCTGCAGCATGGGCCAACGTGGTGCCCTGGGTTCTGTTCCTGGCTCTGCCGGGTGCCCTTGGGTAGGTCACGTCCCCTCGCTCCTCTAGAATGGGGGCTAGTGACATTCCCCACCCTGGCGAAGGACTTGCAGATCTGCGATGGAGCGCTAAGCTGTGTTATCTAGAACACACACACACACACACACACGCGACACTCTCATCGGCCCTATTACAACCAACACCAGTGAGAGGTGCCTGTTAGCACAACAGCCACGCTGGGTGTGAGTCCATCTGCCCTGCTGCCTTTTCGTCCCAGTGGAAAATCCCCAGAGAACGACGCCCTCCTGAGCTCCACTGCCCAGAACGCTCGGCGGAAGGAGGCCAGGCCAAACCCATGGCAGAGGTATAGCCAGGGCACCCATCTCAATGGCATTGTCCTGAACCAATCACAGAAATGGGCCAGCTCTGCACGAACTGCTGAGCAGGTACAGCGGGGACAGCTCTCAAAGCCCTCTTTGAGAACAGGATTAAGGGGGGCAGCCACTGAACTGTTTAACGGGGTTTGCCACTGCGTGCCTCAGTTTCCCCATCTCAGCGCTGCGGGGGGAAGGGAGCGCTCGGCGATGGTTTGCAAAAGCGATCCAAGATGCTCAGGAGAGCGCTGTAGACGGACCCAGGGTTCCAATCTTTCCCGTTATAGGTGTGAACGTTTACTCCAACCCGGTGCTGCAATGCAGCCACCTCTGGGGCAAAGCACAGCCGTCCCGCTAGCAGCCACGCAGCCGCATTGAGAATTGGCGAACAGGAAACCCAGCATGTTTTCTCATCCCCATTTCTGAGCCTCCCGCCTTGCCGAGCCCCGGCCGGAAACGCCACACACCAGAAGCGCTGACCTACATGGGGCTCTGCCAGGGCTATTTTAACCTCGGCTGCCACGTGAGCAGCCTGCGAAGTGCTTGCCAGGCCAGCCCCTCCCATGCATGTGCCGGCGCGCTCAAGTGGGCAGCAGGGTGGAGCTTTCCCAGACATTAGCACGTTGCTTCCAAAATGGGCCCAGGGGAGTGGAGAGAGTGTTTCGTTTTTCTCACCACTCTGAGGAAGCCAAAACCATACACGTGATGGGTGGGGCTGGTTCATCGAGCCACGTGAAATCTTGGCTCATCTGGCTACGGACGTAAGAGACACAAGCCGAGATGCAAGGGGGCCAGGGAATTTACAAGTAGTTGGCTTGGTGCTGTGATTTAAAACTTTTCAAAAAGATTACTCGAGAGCTGGGATTTAACGTCGCTGCCTCCACATTAGAGCTAGGCAGGAATTCCCCCCGCCCCCTTATATCCTTTAAACATTACAGACCAGGAATCCAAGCGTCTCGGAGTCTGTATGAAGACAGGGAGAGTCACTAAGTCAGGGTGGATGCGAATCAGGCCTTAAATAGCCCGGACGTTTGAGATCACACCTGTGCTTTTAGTTCCATCTGCACTGGATGCCGAGGCCCTTACAGCAGCAGGTTTCAGATTTCCCGCATCCCCCCTCACCCCACACTGAGGCCCAGCTCAAAGCCCAGGCACTATCTCAACACCTTGCGGTGGCCCTGGCACTACGATGAATCTGCACCCAGCTGTACAAATGTCATTACCTGGGGGAGACCTTCCTACTGCCTCTTGGGCCCGCTGAGCTCAGATGGGTTTGCACCTGCCGCCTGGGCCATTGCATGTACAAAGGGAGCGGAGTTACAACCCCAGCTTGCAATCCATGCAGGTGCACCTAGCCGCATCCTTTGCAAATTCCCCTTAAAGGAATGGCCCAGGGCCCCACTATCCTTGCCCAGAATTCCCTTCCTTGGGGGCCCTGCCCATCCCAGAAATTGTAGTGGGGAAGTGCTGGGTGGAGCTTGGAAAGTATGTTGGAACCTTTTACGGTCTCTGTCTGCCTCCCTGCAGAGTTGCAGGATTGCCAGGAATTCACTTGACACTGCAGGAGAGGCTGCTACACCTCCCTAGACCATAAAGCGCCCTGGAGCACTGCAGAAATAAAGGGCAGCCTGAAGGTTCATGCAATTGTTTGCACTGGGTGTGGGAAAGTGGATGTGAAGTGCTACCAGTTCAGAACAGCAGGGCCTTACCCAAGGCTAGTCTGTGCCCATGCAGCAGGGCTCTATTGTAAGGTTGCTCTGGGTGTGGCTACATCAGTGCAGGTTTGCACCTGTGCAGATGATTTCACAAGAGTTCGTACATGTGGAGCCAGATTCTCCTGGTATAAAGCCAGCAAAGTCAATGGACTTACATGGATTGAAGAACAAACTCAGGGAACCTGACCCGCTAAGCCTCTTCCCTGGGTAGTGGATACAGTTAAAGCTCAAAGATGCTGGAGACACTGACCCCCGAGGAGTACCTTTGACCCAGACGTTTATTTTTCTCTTGGTTACACATCACTGCATTGGAAACGGGAGATATCTCCTCTCCCCGGGCATAGAAAAATAAGTCATGAAGGGGTGTCAATCTTTTAACACAAATGTACAGACAAAGAAAACAAAAGCAATCACACAGCTCACAATACACAACATCCTGCAATCACCTTCAGTCCAATGAGTCTCCTGTACAACACGGGTAGCATGCACCTGATCGGTCGGGGCAGAGCACCCCTCTGTTAAAGGCAGGACATCTCCACTGGAGGGTAGATTAGGAAACACCAAGCTGCCTTGCACCTCATGGTGTCATTCACACCAGTGTAAATGCAGATCGGGTAGCGTTTCCATAGTGCGGGCCAGATCGGTTTCAAGCTCGAGTCAATGGCATTGCTTCATACTTGCACTGGAAGATGCGGGATCCGAATCCAGCCCACTGGGTCATTTAAGCCTCCATAGGGGGTTTTATTCTTGTTGCAGCCACGAGAGACTGATTTGATCATTTGTACAAATCGACACTGGAAATTTTAGGGTCATAAATATACATGAAAGATAACCCTGGAAACCCTCCCCGCACACTACATAAAAAAATCGCTTAACATATTTGGAAATAGCATTATTAAAATACAAAATCTGTTAAATAATTAAAAACAAACAACACACACACCCCTGGCGTCAGATGCAATCGAAGAGTTAATGTTCCCAATGATTCAGAACTCGGAGCGGTGCAGGAGGCACGGCCTGATCTCGCCTCACCTTTCCCAGGACACCATCCTCCCTCTGACTCCAAGGCAGTCACTGCCGATTTACGCCGGAGCACGCAGAGCATTGGGCCCTTACGCAGGCACAGAGCTGCAGCTGGTCTTGCTCTTTGGGGGCAAATTCGGTTTAAGTGCTTTTCCCACGATGCTGCAGACTGAGCCACGGTGTGGGCATCCCAGTGCTTCTAGTTTCTTGCTCTTAAGTTAGATTCAATACTGAGGACGCGCCAGAGGGACCAACCCAGCCCTAGCTGCCCCAGGATGATCACAACACGGGATTGAAGAGTTTCTCCCAGGTGGTTTTAGTTCATGGCTATTCGGAGAGGCTGTAAGATTCTCCATTTCACAGCCTGTTTTTCATTGGGCCAATTCACACTAGTTATTACTGGTATCAGAGGGGTAGCCGTGTTAGTCTGAATCTGTAAAAAGCAACAGAGGGTCCTGTGGCACCTTTGAGACTAACAGAAGTATTGGGAGCATAAGCTTTCGTGGGTAAGAACCTCACTTCTTCCGACTTGCATCTGAAGAAGTGAGGCTCTTACCCACGAAAGCTTATGCTCCCAATACTTCTGTTAGTCTCAAAGGTGCCACAGGACCCTCTGTTGCTAGTTATTACTGATTAGATACACCCGTGGGATAGCCCCGATGTCAGGTTCCTACTGGTTCAATGCAATTACACTCACGGAGCATCGCAATGGTGAATCTGGCCCCACACTTCCACTGGTCACAGAGAACACAAGCCCACAAAAGATACATTTGCACGACAAGCTCCCTGGACAGTGTTTTTACCCCTCGCCCACTGATGCAAAGATGGGTCAGTATTTGTGGAAGGCGGTCAGATACTACAGTGATGGGCAGCAGTGTCAAATCCTACAACACAGAGATGGGGAAACTGAGGCAGCAAGAGGTTAAAGCCCTAATTTAGATCTAAATTTACCCTGATGCAAATGTGGATTGACCCCACTGGAGTCAATGGAGCTAAACTGGGTTTTTATACCTGTAATTAAAAGGAGACTCAGGCCCAGAGCCTAACCCAGGAACAAAACCAAGGTGGCCCTGGCTTCCCCAGGCTTGGCTCTAACCACCAGACTCCGCTGCCTCCCTGAACTCAGCAGTGTGATGTAGAGGGAGGCTGTAGAGCATCCCCACCTGCCCTATGGGGAAGATAAGGTGGCGGGTTTAGGCTAACCAAGGCCCTCTGAAGCGAGCAATTTTGCAGCCTAGCAGGACCGCCGCTGTCCAGAGGTTTGATGCTTCGCTACCCTCTGATCTAGGCACCTCATGGGATTTGCTTTCAGTCAGGTCACAAATCCTGCACAGCAGCATTGCCTCAGGCAGAAGTTGGTGTTTCCACCTTGTGCCACAAACAGGCTCTCTAGGTGTGACCTTGCAGGAGTTAAGGGAACTGTTTCTGACCTCAAGAGCAGATAAAATACGAGCTGGCTCCAGCTGAGTCCAAGCCATTCTGCCCACCCCCAACTGGTTTTATCCGTTTCCTAAATCCTCCACTCTGAATAGGACGAGAGGAATCGAACGCTCTTCTGGTCACCATCCCAGGGCCAGGGCTTGGAAAGGCACCGTGAGCATCTGGTGCCGATCTCTACTTTTTTCAGTCTTGCAAAGTCAGATAATTCACCTTCCAAGTCACATCGCTCTGATTACCATCTTGCTTCTCCATTTTCGAGCCCTGCCTCTGTCTCCCCCCCAACACCCCCATATTAGTCACTTCACAAAACAAGTTACTGCCCAGAAGAGGGGGGGGGGGGCTTTTAAATGAGGGTCACGAACAGACTGGATGTCAGGGTGCAGTGGGGTAGCCATGACAGAGTGGCTATATTAAGATCACTCCACGAGGCCCGTGCACATCTTAATGCGCTGGTTTGTTTTGCTGGGGGGGAGCCTCCACCCACTTAGCCTGTTCCTGTCATCGTGAGGTCTGAGCCACTCCCAGCAAGGTCGCTAGCCCCCGTCCGTCGCGCTCCACTTAAATGGATGCCAAGGACGTTAACAGCCAGGCTTATTCACGGCTAGAGTCAGAGGCGAATGCTTTAGGGGACGCCAGGGCTCTATAGTGCTGGGTTGTCGCTGTAGCTGTTGGAGACGGTGGCTGCTGACATGGGGGCAGGGGGGAGTGAGCTGGCAATCGGCAGGGGACAGTTCTAAGATCTGCCAGTGGCAGAGCCAAGGGGATCTGGAAGATTTGTCACTGGGAGCTGGAAATTCCCCACCCGCCTCCCCTCCAAGCCCAAGCGCGTGTGGAGCCGGCTTGAGAGGGAGCTGGATATGGGCCTTTGGTTCCGGCCCTGACGACTAGAAGAGATGGGATTTGAAAAGGTACTGGGGCTCCTCTGTCTAGCAGAGCTTTTTTCAGCACTGAATGTGGCAAATCCTGGAGCTTTTCCCCAGTCCCTGAGGCCTGTCTTTTTAGCCTCCTCACCCTGCTCCCGGAGCATTCCCGCTCTTGGCCATGATTTCAATAACGCATGTAAGATTAAAAGGACAAACAACATCCCTTGCTAAGACAGCAATCCACGCTGCACCCAAGGGCCAGGAGGCCCTAGAAGGCTGAACTGGGCAGAAATGAAGATCTCAGTCAAGCACGGCCTTCCCCCGAGTCAGCTTCAGATTGCATTTGATTTGTTTAACCTTTCAAGAGACTGAAGGCACAACAGCTTGTGGACACACATCCACACCCAGAACAGCTTGCAGGGGGGCATGATGCAACACTCACACCTCTTGCAGCAATTGGTGGATGCTCGATGGTGTCCTGGTTTTCACCTCCTCAAGGCAATGCAGATGCCACTGCAGACGCTGAAAGATGATCCCACCAATCAGGTCAGAGAACAGCCGCCATTTGAAACACGCAGACTTGGACAGCTTCAACCCGACCCTTCCATGGTACCTGAAATATCCAGCCTCGCTTCCATGTCCAGTGCAACCACCCATTCATGGAGGATCTGGGTCAACCTCAGAGCTACAAATCCTACCCCCGGCAGGAGTTTCACAGCATGGAGACGGCAACGAGCCCAGGGGATTCGGAAGCCCTTGAGCGCCACCCAGTTCTGTTGTTACGGGAGGTATGTGCGGTTACGGGAGGTATGTGCGTGTGTTACTCTGTCCCAGGGCTTCCTGGCCAAGGAGTAGATGGATCTCCAACCGTGTCCAAAGAACTGGCTCAGCAGAACGGTTCTCACCTCGGGAACCAGCCCCAGCCTTGCGTCAAGGTGGGTCAAGTCTCTCTTCAATGCATGTGGCAGTTGCCCTGTGGCCCCCCCACCCCGCCCCAGCGTCCCCAGGCCCCTTTAGAAGTTCTTGAGGCGGCTGTATAGCTCCCGCTTGCTCTTCTCTCCTGCCCACGTGCGGCTCTTCTGGCGGAACTTCCGCAGGTCCTCCTTGAAGTCCTCGTGATGCATGGGACGATAGTCCCGGGGTTCGCAATGTGCCTGGGGACAGATGCACAGGGCTCGTGTTAACAGACTGGCCAACCACCCGCAGGGTGACCCCAAGCAGGGGCTGAGCCCCTTCCCACCCACAACTCCGCTACAGTCAAGAGTCCCTTGGAACAGTTTACCTGCTAAGGAGCAGGCAGACGTACGGCAGTGTTTAAAACCGGTGACGATGCCAGGAGGCCAGATATCTCCCCAAGCCCCTTTCTCGATTGCCAGGGGGCCCAAGCTACTGCAGCCAGACTGCTCTTGGCCCTGTCCTCACTCCCCTTCACAGGCTAATCAACTACCCTCAGAAACGCGGGTTCCTTTGCTGGCTTCCTGCAGCCACCTGGAAATCACCCTCTTTGGTTTTTAAACTTGCCCTGGACTCGGTCACCACCTGCCCCGCTCACAAGGCCTCTTCTTCAACCACCACCTCACACCCCGTAATGCCCCAGTTCCTGGGGAGGGGAAATGCGGCAGCTCTCGTGTCTCCAGCTCCCCCAGTCTCTGTACAAGGAGTCACTTGCCTTCTCCAAGTCTCACTTTAAGACCCGTCCCGCTCTCCAGGTCCCCTTATTCCGCGGCACTCAGCCGCAGGCTCTGCACTGGCTCAAAGTCTGGAGGTTTTAAACAGACCCTGGAACCTCTTGCTTCCCGGATACCGGCTGTCCCCATTCCAGAGGGTGAATGTGCCAGGGCAGGGAAGGTATTTTGGTGCACGCTATCGCCACCTGGCATCTGCCAACCTCGGAGAAGGTAGCACAAGCCCTAGTCTCTCACACACACACACACACAGAGCTATGCTTTCCGTAGCACCAGTGGGTGCCCCCAGCAGACGAGGGCAGTGCTTCTGGGATGGACAGACACACACACTTCACTGACGGGAAGACTCCGCCATGACTTACTTGGTACTGCGGAAAGAAGTCTTTGTATCCTCCTTTCAAGATGTACAGTTCGGGATAGTGCAGGTTGGGGTACTCATTGCGTGCCCGATCTTTTTCCCTGACAAACCGGCACCTTCAAGACACAGATGCATGAGGTTAAAGATCATCTGACCCGGTTTAATTTTGCGCACACAAGGGTATGTGCTGAATACCACTGGGCCATGGAATGACTGGGCCAGATCCTTGGGGGGAGGGATAGCTCAGTGGTTTGAGCATTGGTCTGTTAAATCCAGGGTTGTGAGTTCAATCCTTGAGGGGGCTACTTAAGGATCTGGGGCAAAATCAGTATTTGGTCCTGCTAGTGAAGGCAGGGGGCTGGACTCGATGACCTTTCAAGGTCCCTTCCAGTTCTAGGAGATAATCTTAGAGTTGGGATTCCCCCAAGCCATGACTGGTCAAGAGCTCAGATTCTTTCAGTTCTCTCCCAACAAGACAGGCTAGTCCATTCAGACAGCAAGCGCTTACGGGACCACAAACCAGACAGAGCGAACCAGACAGAGCGAGCCAATGGACAACCAAGTCCTCCAGAAGCCTAGATCCAGGAGGCAATTCTCTATCATTTAGTCTTGTAGGTCGATCTGTCAACACACAAGTTTCTTGGGGCCCCAACGGCTCAGGGATGGATGAGCCGCTTTGTACCCATCCCAACATCTTGGGATCTGTAATTTGGTGGGATGGCATCACTATGCCAGGGATTGTTCAGACAAGTCCTGACTGGTACAGTCAAACTGGGTCCTTAAACAACCCCCTGCAGCCACATCGTTTCAAGCTCTTTTAAGTACACCAGTGTCTAAACAGAGCCCCGCTCCCGTGGCCGGTAGACACGGGGGTTGGGAGGACATGTAGCACCCATGCAGCTTGTGGCCCACTTACATTCTGGGACCCCTCTCCGAAGAAAATTCACAGTGGAATATCACGATCACCCTCTTCTGCACGTCCAACGGAACGATGGGGTTCCTCAGCAGGAAGTCCTCGATGTCCTGCTCCAGCGGCAGGTTCACAGCCCCCTAGAGGAAAAGGGCATTTCCCGGTCAGAGGCGGCAGGAAAGACCCTCCCCTTTCCCACTGACCCAGAGAAGAAGCAGGAGGTGTAAAACCCTACAGGACCACTGAGGTCTAAGAAATCGCGAGGGCTGAAGGGCCCAATTCCCCACGCCACTGCTCATCACTCAGCCTGTGCAATGGGTGAACAATGCTGCACAACCGGCACTTCCCCTCCCCCACCCTTTGCCAAGGGCAGTGTTCACATCCACCATTGTTATCTGCCCCTGGCATCGCTGTCCAGTGCCCACAAACCACCTGTACCCCCAGTCCAGTGAAGGGAATTCGCAGGAGCTCAGCATCGTGAAGAGAATCAGCCCATTGTTTGGGTGCCTAGAGTTTGGCACCCGTGTTTCAGCGATTTTGCTTGAAGGACTGACCCCGGGTCACGGAGGAGAGCGGAACTCCCCAGCACTGGCTCCTGGGCTCACCACTAGGCCATGCTGCCTCTCAAGGTTAAACAGAGAGAAACAAGCCGGCGGTTCTGACCTTGATGTGACCCCCTTCATATTCGTAGGGATACCGGCAGTCCACGATCACACAGTTCTCAATGAGGCTGTTGAAGTGGCCGTTCAGCACGGCCACCATCTGCAGCGGAGAGAAGAAACGGGCGCGGTCACTTGACGCGGGACTGTGCCGTTCCACTAGCACACACGAGCCCCTGCTCCCCCGGGGCCTGGCCCTACTGCCACCGCTTGGGCTAAACAGCTGAGCTGCAGAATCAGGCCCAAGCCCACGGTGGTCACAGTGAGGGCTGCAGAGTGTCACGGCGAAGTCACAGAGCAAATTTAGTAGAAGTCATGGGTATAATGGCTGCTCGTTGCAAATGAGGGGGCACCAGCCAGCCCCGGCGCCAGTACCCTAATCCCAGCCTGTTGAGGAGGGGAGGGAGGGCCGGAAAGCAGGACACAGTGGAGCAGGGCTTGTCGCCCATCTGTCCCACGCCCCAGGGGCTCCCCTCCACACTGGGGAGGGGACCCACTCCGAGCCTTCCTGCAGGAAGTAAGTCAGCCAAAACAAGAACTCGCAGTGTCTGGAACTTTTTACGGCACTGTGATAAACCCGCAGCCCTAGTCACGATCAATCAGTCACCTCCTTACCATTTCTGGGGAGATGTATTTCAAGTCCTGATGTCTCCCTTCCACAGTCTGTAGAAGATAAGCCTACAACAAAGGGGCAGTTAGCGACCCAAGTTAAGCTCTTTCCTCCTGGGATTTAGCCAGAGCTGGGGTGATGGTTTTTAGAGCATTTCCCAGCATTATTAACTATAAAGTTCTGATCTAAGGTATTAAGGGGCACTATCAATTCAAGTTTCCATTTTTAGAAGAGTTTTATTAAAACTCATTAAGACCAAAAGAAATCATTCCTTTACCACGCCGAGGCAGACAGCTGTTTCAAACCAAAGGTTCATCTGTGGGTTTGAAATCCCAAAATGGGACCAATTCTGCCCTCTCTCCTGTTGCAATTGTACAATTGGGGTGGAGCTGGCACCATTTTGATCTGGTAGCTTTTATAACGTTGGCATGGGTGTAAAGGAAGGGGCAAGACGGGAGAATCCACCGCCCTTGTCTTGTCTGTAAAACGCCAGGCACGACTCACAAACAGGCATTTCTTTCCATTTGGACAATGACGACATTTCACGTCAGCATCTAGTCTGTCTCATGGCCCATGCAAGGGCAGGCGGCTACTGGGTTTCCGACACAGCCTAGGTAGGGAAGGTTTCAATAACTTTTGGGAGTGGGGGAGGGAGGTTCATTTTGGTCGATTTAGTACAAAGGGATTTTCCTTCTTTCTCCCAATACCTTTGAGAAGTCCCCGATGAGTTCTCGGTGATCGTTATCCAAGATGTTCTCGATCTCATCATGGCAGAAGGACCTGGAGCGCAACAGCCTTGATTTCTAGGAGGAAACCGAGACTGGGTGTCAAATCAACATGGAGAGCCTTCTACAAGAACTCAGCCAGCAGTTCTGGGCGGAGGAACCCCGGGGTGGAGGGCCTGGCCTGGGCTAGGCAGGAGGTCAGACAAGACAATCAGAATACTCCCGCAGGTTGCAAGGCCAGAAGGGACCATTGTGACCATCTAGTCTGACCTCCTGCCTAGCCCAGGCCAGAGACCTGCCCCACTGTAATCCCTAGAGCCGAGCTTTTAGACAAACAGCCCATCTTGATTCAAAAATTGTCAGGGATGGAAAATCCACCACAACCCTGGGTAAATTGTTCCATGTGGCCCTAAAGACTGGGAAATCAGGTTGAAGAGATACAACGGTCACAGACGTTTATGCTCCCAACACAGATACATGGATCACCACCAATCCTTGCCAGATTTTGCAGCTATATGGTTAATTCAGTTTGGTCTATCCTGGTTTTAATCACATGGGGGTGCCAGAATCTAAAGAAGCAAGAAGCCTGCAGCCTTCAACTCATGTGATCAGCCCCATAGAAGTCAGTGGGTCTGGATCGCTCCCTTCCAGTGCCTTGAATATTGTGTAGTTCCTTCGACTCATGCACCACGAGCGAGACACAGGGACGGCAGCAGGAGCACAGGGTTCTGATACAGGAGCATCTCACAGCCGCTTCGCGGGGGTGCCAGGGAGGACACCCGGCAGCCAGGTATTGACAGCCACTCGTCTCGGCTGTAGCTCTTAGAGTCACCCGCTCTGTTTTCCTAGCTGCTCCTTGTTGCTGTCTGCGGGCGACAGGCCGGCGCGCACGCAGGCTATGCGGAGGTTGGAGATTTCAGCTGGGTTACAGCAGAGAATCGCTTGCTCCTCCCAGGACGGCAGGAGGAGGGAAAAATGAAGAAAAACCAATTTGGGAGGAGCAGGACATGGGAAAACACCCCCCATTTAAGGGGGCAGCACCCCTCGATTTCTGAAGCGCTGGGGCCCATGCTCCAGTGCTGGGGGAGAAGGACGTACGACATGGCGGGGCTAGCCAAGAGGCTTCCCCCTACCACCCACTGATTTCCAGATGGCTGGCTGGGCCATTCCAGATGCCTACAGTACAGCCCTAGCTGCTGAAGGCTTTGTGGGGAAGGGAGGTCTCGAAGCATACCCCAGTATGTCTAGTAGACAGCCCTCCCTGGGCTGGGAGGTTCTGGAGCCAGGGAATGGAGAGGGAGATCTCCCTGGCCCCAAGTCCTTCTCTGTATCACCTACCGGCTCCTCCGCCTTCTCCTCGATCGGGGTGCCAGCTACGCTCTTCCGCCTCTTGGTTTTGACCGGAGTGTCTTTGTCCTGCGGCCTGTCCAGCCGCTTCAGGATGGGCCGGATCACGCTGCTGGGCATGGAGGGGGACCTGAAGAGCTGGCGACATTTGCTGTGTCTCACCGACCTCTGCACGGACGAGAGCGAGCCGTGGTTACAGCCTCATTCTGGCCCCTTGCTCGCCCATGGGCACGGAGCAGCCGTTTGCCATGGCCTGGGAGGGGCAGGTCTTGTCTGCCCCATTTCACATTCATGGGGGTGGCAGTTTGACCCAAACACGCCGATTTTGGCTTCATGCACGGTTTAGGAGACGCCAAAAGGCCACCGGCCCAATTCTGCTCCCAGCCATACCCATGCAGGGGAGAGACTCTGATTTGGTGTCAGTGGGGCTCAGGCAGGAGACTGAGGTGCAGAACCCGGCCCCCCACCACTTGGCCCTGTGCTCCATGCACACCAATCGCCTTTACAGAGCGGCCTCCCACCGGGTCGGGGGTGTGTGTGAGGGGTGGGGGCTCCTAACCTAGCTCTCAGCACAGATACCCCCCGCCCTCTCCGCAAACACAACAGTAGCCTGAGAGATCTCAGTCCAGGGGTGGCCAACCTGAGCCTGAGAAGGAGCCAGAATTTACCAATCAACATTGCCAAAGAGCCACAGTAATACATCAGCAGCCCCCCCTCCCCCCCATCAGTTCACCCTCCCTCTCCGCACCTCCCGATCAGCTGTTTCGTGGCGTGCAGGAGGCTCTGGGGGGGGGGAGGGGGAGGAGCAAGGGTACAGCAGGCTCAGGGAAGGGGGCGGGAAGGGGTGGAGTGGAGGCAGGGCCTGTGGCAGAGACAGGGGTTGAGCAGTGAGCTCCCCCCGGCACAGTGGAAAGTTGGCGCCTGTAGCTCCAGCCCCGGAGTCGGTGCCTAGACAAGGAGCCGCATGTTAACCTCTGAAGAGCCGCGTGTGGCTCCGGAGCCACAGATTGGCCACCCCTGCCTTAGACTCCAACATGTCACTATGGTCAGTGTCTCGCACGCACACACACCCTCCTGGTCACCATTCCCATCTGGCCAGGCTAGTAGTGACCTCAGGTCACGCCATCCGGTGGCCATGGGGGAGAGGAAGGTGCCAGGAGTCACAATCCTGTTGCCTGTGGTGAGGCGTCCTCAGACTGACCCCAGCACGTCAGCAGAGCGCACCCGGGGGCCCCTTCAGAACGAGGGGAGCACAGTCTCCAGGCTGGCTCGCCTGGCACCTTTCACCCCCTGCCAGCTCTTTGGAAGGAGAGGCCCCAACCCTGTGCCAGGCTCCCACATACCAGATCAGCGCCTTCCTTTTTCACCAGTGGGGCAGTCAGCAGGTTCTCCATCCCCGGCGGCACGTCCGCGTCGTTCTGAGGAGGAGGCAGCGGGATCACAGAGAGAGAAAGCGAGCGCATGAGGCAATGGATTCCCACCAGCCCCATCCCATCCTCCCCTCTTGGCAGGGAGCACGAGACAGGAGCTGGCAAATGACAAGCTACTGAGGGGTTGCAGGAGCCAGACAGACCCTGGGGTTCTCTCTGGCTCTCAGCAGGGGCCGGAGGGTTTCCCGAAAACCTGCTCTCCGCAGATCGTTAGCTATATCTGCCCCATTAACATTCCTTTGCGATTCTAGAGTTAGAGACCACCCAGCTATAGGGGAGGGACTGGCAGGTCATCCAGATGGAGTGTGGTGGATCTTCAGACAGCCCCTGCCCAAGGGAGGCCAGGCAGGAGCGAGGGGCTGGGTGGTACGAGTGAGCCAGGGGGATGGGGCTGTGCTCCATTTTGGAGCAGGATGGGACCACAGGCTGAGGCTTAGCTCCCGAAGCCAGAGCTCCCCAAGGTACGATCCAGCGGCCCGCGGGAGCAGCCGGGGCGCAGGATGTTAGGGGGCCGTGAGGGATGATCCGCGCACGCTGTACCTTCAGCTCCTCCTCGTCCAGGATCTCCATAAACCCATCGTCCTCTTCGTCGGTCACGAAGGAGGTGAGGGAGGAGCGGCGTAGGAACACTGGGCTCTCGGCTTCCACCCCCATGTTCTCCTTCTCGGGGGTGCCACACTGGGGAGCACACAGCGAAGGGGGAGGGGTTAGCGCGCGCCTGGGGGCCGCAGACTGAGCGGGAGCCGTCTGGCCGTGGGACCTGCCGTGACGCTGGGCTCGGAGGGAGGCCTCCTCTGACAAAGGAGGCGTGCGACTGGGGGACCAGCCACCAGGAAGTGCAAAGCCAAAGCGTGAGACGTGGACCCAAAGTCTCGGCCACCTGCAGCAATTGGGGATCCCAAAGCATGAAGCTAGCTTGCTGTCCGCTGGAGCAAGGGACGGATCCTGGCCTGGTACCTCCTTCACCTCCCGTCCCAGACGGTCACTATTAGACATGGACTGTACCCTGCCCCAGAAGCAGCTGCATTTCAGCCAGGGGTAGTTCCTGTATTTACACATCTCCACCCCGGTCCATACGGCAGCACGGGTGTTATGGAGATGATGGGGATTAATCCGAAGAGGGACCCTGCATCAGCTTCACAGGTGCAGGCAACACCACATTAACAGCAGGTGTTAGTGCAGCTGGTATCACTGGAGGTGATGCCTCCCTTTGCTATGCTCCAGGCCTCCCCATTACGGCCAGGCACACCCCCACCCGCCCTATCCCGCCCCCATCCCCCACCCCAGGCCTGCGCTCACCAGGAGGTCCGGGGCGGAGTTTGGTCTCTGTGCAAAAGGGTCCTTCTCGCTGCTCCCATCGAAGGGGTGAAGTCGGCTGTGATTGGTGGGCCTCAACGGGATCTTAAATACAAACCCTGCCTGCAAAGGCAAAAGGCCTGAACGTTACCCGACCGGGGACGCACTCCACGGGCATTTCGCCAGCCCTTCTGGGCCACCCGCTCTCGGAGTGCTCGCCAATCACGCGCCATCCGAGCAGGACACAGCCCTGGCTTGAGTGGGCATGACTCAGTCGCCAACGCTGAAGGGCTTGTGCCACGGACACTGACTCTCCCCGGGTGATGGTTCGCCGAGCACAGAGGCTATACGAGCCCAGGGCTAAGTCCCACCTGCCTGAGACCAGCCCTTTTCTGGGCTCACGAGATGGGAGGGTCAGGCTGATCAGAAAGGGGCTGCCGCTGGAGGGCTGAAGGGGGTGGAGCTAAGAGGCTTGGGATGAAACTGAGCAGAGAATTCAGGCTGAGTATCTGGGACCATCTCCAGAAGGCGAGACCCCTTCATACTTCAGCCGGAACTAGATGGGACGTGGCCCCAAGGAACGGGCTGTAAGGGACAAGCCCACCCTGCTCCTTCCTTCAGTGGCGGGGCTGGGACAGCGCTTGGAATCTGCTCCCCCATCACATCCCCTGCCTGTCCCTTCTCTGCCTCCCGACTCACATTCTCCTTGTTCTCTTTCCGGCGCGAGGGCCGTTCGCGTGTCTCCAGGCTGCTGAACTCCTGGGCGTTGGAAATGTTTTTCAGGGCAGGACTGGTGCCCAGGAGCCTCTCCTGGAAGGGAGGAGGGAGAGATCATCAAACCTTCTGCCACACAGGCTCCCGGCACCACTCAGGCCACAGGGCCCGACCCCAGAAGCTGAGACTGGCCGACAGGGGATGGATCACTCGGTAATTGCCTTGTTCTGTTCATTCCCTCTGGGGCACCTGGCATTGGCCACTGTCAAAAGCCAGAATACTGGGCTTGATGGACCATTGCTTTGCCCCAGTCTGGCCATTCTTATGGTCTCTCCAGGGGCCCTAGTTCTGACACAGGTTTGCCGTCAGTGGGTCACCTATTTCCCCACCTCAACACAGCCCCTGGGGGCTCTTTCTACCCCCACCCAAGCACGTGACTGGGGACTGACCCATTGTGTGTGCTAGATGCTGCTCCCTTCAGAGCCCATCACGGCCGCTTCTAGCCCAGAGACAGGAAAAGGGGGGTAGGGGAAGTAGCAATGCGCTCACCCCCTAAGGGATGAGCTGCACCCCCCAAACCCTGAATCCCTCCCCTCTGTCATGGGCCAGCAGCCGTGGGCTCCTCCCAGGTCAGATCTCCTTGGCCAGCACGGCAGCCAGACAGCACCAGTCACCCTGGGCAGCAGGTCAGAAGCTGTCGCCCTTGGGTTTCCCCGAAGCCGGCGCTTCCGGCCGTGCAGTCAGATCCGCAGAGGGGAGACGGGGACTCACCGGCAGGGAGTGGATCCTCCGGACAGGGAATCTTTTGCTAAAAAGAAAAAAGCAGGAAAAGGTGTTGGGTGGTGGTCAGCGAGGTGGCGGAGCAGACCTTCTGCAGACCTCTGCCAGAGGCTGTGTCCTGAACCCGCCCAGGCCCCAAAAGCCACCAAGAGACCCTGCAAGAGCTGACCGGTGCAGGCAACCCCCCAGCTAACCAGCTCTCACAAGTGACCCTCCCATAACTCACAAGTGAGGGCAGGGGAAGCAAATTTCTGTGGCAGGAGGGGCAGCGGTCGGGAGAAATATACATAGATGGTTTGATCCTCTGATGCACGAATGAAGGCTGCTTGACACCAATCCAGCAGCGTAAGGGCTCTCAGAACAGAACGGGATTCCCGTCACACTCAGTTTTTCCCGTGAGGGGCGTGGTGGAAAGTGGCCTTAGCATCAATGAGAACCAGACTCCGTCCTGACGGCACTGCCTTTGTGCGCGCAGCTCCGCTCCCCTGCCCACTCAGCGGTCTGGACACGGCATTAAGGCCTTTCCCTTTAGCGATCAACGCTCTGAACACGGCAAGCTGGGAGAAAAGCTCCCGAGCGGGCAAACAGCCGCTGCCTTCTGCCACGCAGGCAGGACAGCAATGGATGTGGGCTGGACGTCGGCGGCTGGATGCTGCCAGAGGTTTGTTAGGGACCCGATCAACCCTGCCGCAAGCGGGAAATCAAATCCGAACGGCCTGATCCGCACGGAGGAGCTGGGCTCGTCCCTTCCCCTGGGCTCAACATGCACGTAGGGGTGCAGCACAGCGAGGAGAGATTGCGGAGGATAAACATCAGGCTTTACACATTTTTACCATGAGGAGGGGGGAAAAGAAAGGTCAGTGCACTTACCCTTTGACAACTCTTCCCGATTCCAGAATTGCTTTCTCGAAGCTGCAGGAAGAGAGGGAGGAGAGCCAGGTGTTATGTTCATGGTCAGGCAAGGAAAGGGCCTGCGTCTGAGCCAAATTACAGTGCTCCTGACTGCCCAGGGAGAGGTTAAGGAGGGGTTTTAACTCCCGGGCCCAATTCCGCCACCCTTCCTCACACTGCGCCGCTCACGCCACAAGCAGGAGCCCGGGGAACAGTGCCGTACTCCACGCGCCCCGTGACTAAGCCATCTGGCCCAACAGGGCTTCCCAGCTGGTGAAAGGAGAGGGGACGGTGCGGCTCCGGTCATGCCGGACAGCTCCAAAAAGCAACCGAGAAGCGATCTGGTCCATGGGTCAGAACTCCCTGCTTCCCTTCATCCCCTCTAACGCCTCCTGCCCCACAATCCAGCCAGGGAAGCTGCGTAACAGAAGGATGGTGACGGGTTTAGAGTACGGCACAGGCCGGATGCCTGGGTTCCAGTCCCAGCGCTGCTCGAGGTCATAACAGCCCAGGTTGTTGAATGGCTATTGATTTCGGGCGTCTCTGAATCTGGGCCTGCGGGGTGCTGTGCACCCACTGACTTCAGACGGAGTTGGGGGGGGGGAAATCAGGCATCCCAAAGACTGTTTTTTTCCCCATATAAATATGCAAAAATTCAGGCCTAAGCGGTCACAAGTTGCACATCCTAAAAACAGAAGCCCGCAGAATTTGAGGCCACTTTCCGCATTGTGCCTGTCAGCCTGCAAGATTGTAAAGCCCCAGCAGACAGACGAGGGCCCTGGCCACATGTGGGGTTAAGCCATGTTTGAATACAGCTGATGTCAGCCAGGTTTCAACCCTTGTGGGGGCAGGTCCTTAAAGGGACGCTGGCTCCCTGCGTGCACGAGCCGTGTCGGGCCACTTGAGTTAAGGAGCCCGGATTAATGAAACGCCCTCTGAACAACCGGGTGGGCTTGGAAAAAAACAATCCAAGAAGCCGCCGTGGCGGCTGCTGACCTAGTTCGGATTCACATGAAGTTAAATCAAAGCTGGGCTGGGTGGGGCGCAGGCGGGGGGGGGCTCTCTGAAGCCAGCCGGGGACAAAGCTCTCCCAGAAAGGAAGCCAATAAAAGCGCCTTTTGTGAGCCGGGTAGCTCCGGATAGCGGGGGCATTTCTATAGCAACGGGCCTGAAGCGGCTGCTTTCCACCTGTATGTAAATGGGCGCCATGGTGGGAGGGGAGCGTCTGTCAGATCAAGGCCCCAGGCCTGACCTGAGCAGCTGCTCGGGAGGGGTGAAGTGTGGCGGCACAATGGGAGAGGGCTGCCACTCAGCATGTGGGGGAGGGGGGCCCCCCCATGCCAATGTGCCCAGCCCCAATTCATTCAGGACAGGAGGAGGGGGTCTGCAACCTTTGGACTCTCTCCCTTGTGGAATTCAATCCTCCAGCCTGCCTAGCAACCCCTGGATCACCTGGTAACCCAGGGGGCTCCCGCTGGAAAGGAACTCGTTAGCCAGCTTAGGGAGTGCAGGCATGTGGGCAGAGCCGGCCCACAAACCATCTGTTCACCTCCACCCCAAGTTACACATTCTCCAGCACATCTGTCAGGGCGGGGGGGGGGGGGCGGGGGGGGACTCCTCCCAAACCGTCAGAGCAGGTGTGAGGGGGAAAGGGTAAGTGAGGGATCGCGGGAGGAGAGCCAGATGCAGCCGCCTTTTTTTAAAATGTCAGATGTCAATCAAAATAGACAATAGAGCTTCCAAGGGCCCGGGAGGGTCCCCAATCACCCGGCTCGGCTCTGCCTGACTCGCCCGGGTCCTGCAGCGTGTGCAGCTGTTGACGCCAGTGTGAAGCAGTTTCAGAGTGAAACACTTGGAGTAAACCCCCCATCCCCAGATCTAACATCTGCACGCAGCATCTCGCGCTCACTGCCGGATCTCCAGTTGTTGGACCATGGGTACTGTGCTAGCTCATTGGTTATGGTGTGGCTATATATAGTGTAGGTTTTATAGTAAAAATTAAGGTATTAAAATAAATAAATAGAATAGTAAATACTAGTATTAGCCATTTGGATCTAGACTGTTCTCAGTGGTAGCAGATGACAGAACAAGGAGTAATGGTCTCAAGTTGCAGTGGGGGAGGTTTAGGTTGGATATTAGGAAACACTATTTCACTGGGAGGGTGGTGAAGCACTGGAATGGGTTCCCTAGGGAGGTGGTGGAATCTCCTTCCTTAGAGGTTTTTAAGGCCTGGCTTCACAAAGCCCTGGCTGGGATGATTTAGTTGGGGTTGTTCCTGCTTTGAGCAGGGGGTTGGACTAGATACCTCCTGAGGTCCCTTCTAACCCTGATATTCTATAACTATGATTTTCTTTTTATGCCTTGTAAGTAACAAACAGGATTTTGTCTGTGTCTATGTTAATTAAATTAGAAAAATTTCAGAGGCCCAGACTCCAATGTGGGAAAGGACAGTTACAAAATTTAGTAAGGTCTAATTTATGATGCCTTTTTTGTTTAACATAAAACACTGCTATGTGTTACGTTTTGAAGGTCTTTGCAAAGAACTGTTTGTGTGAATGAGGAATGTATCCATCAGGGAAAAATAAGGTGTAAAGGCCATTTTTGAAGCCAGATGGGCAAAAAAAATTAAAATAAAAAAAGTAAAAAAAACTGAAAAGACTCAAAAACACCAATGCACATCCATGGCTGAGGAGGGGCAGACTGATGACCCCAAGATAAAAAACTAGCACCCTTAAAACATAAAATTACTAATTAAATCAAAACCAAACAAAATAATCCTCTCAAAAATATTTTAAGCCATCAAAAAACAACACCAATTAAAAAATAACCAATCAAACTAACACAGCAAAATCCATAAACTTAAAAAAAACACACTATAAAAACAAAATGCTTTGCCATAAAACTTTGGCTTTATCTTGCCACTACTCCAAAAGCATCAAATCGCAACCAACAAAGCCCGGCTCCCCTCTGCAACCAATCTGGCTGGCCACGAAATTAATCCAAACTTCAAACTAATCACTATAAACATCATCTAGCAAAACTATGTGCATAATGTATGTGTATATACATAGAACTAAAAAGCATATGCTAATTGCTATATTCTCAATACATGCGGCATGTTGCCTTTTCCCTTGTGTGCTCTGTTTACGCCTAACGCAGTGGCCCCGTTCAGAACGGCCTCCATCCACAACAGGAATCCTGAGCCATTCAAGAGGAGGGACTTTCAAGAGCAAATGCAGAACTACCCGAATCTTCTGCGGCTCCCCACCCCCAAGACAATTGTTAACAGGAACTCAGGCAGCCACACGCAGCAGCAAACTGCAGTGTGTGAGAAAGGGCAGACCACAGTGACCACCATACCTCCTTGATCTGGCTGGAGTGACGGGTTTAAGATCCCCTCCCACTTTTACTGCCTTCACACCTGAAGGTAACTGGGGAGGAATTTTGGAGATGCGGTCCAGGACTCTGGATGTCACCAAGGAGAGCAGTTACTCCACATTTACACCCGTGTAACCAGAATCTGGCCCAGCGACGGTACCATAAAACACCTACGTGAGTGCTCTCTTCGATTTCCTGTGTGCAATCGATTCCGCCTCCGAGTTCTGTTTGAAGCAGAGCCCGACTCAGACTGTTGGGGGAGTTGCACAAGGGATGAACTTGGCCCGTGATCTTTCTACAGCTAGCTAGTTTCTGAACTCCAAGAAAGATTTCAGACTCCGACAGCCACAGCCCAGAGGGCCTAATTGCTCAATACCTTAATCCCAGTATTAAACTGATGCAACTCCAGTGAAGTAACAGAAGACAATCCAGCACAGAGATCTTTAAACTCAACTTGAAAACAAAAGCTTATGTCCAGAACGGAATAACTAACACCGATTTCCAGGCTCAAATCTCAAAGGGACTAGAAAGAACCCTCTGCCCACATACATCTATTGAAAGCCCGAGCTCCAGGTTCATAAGTGCCCGGGAGCCCCTGGGGTCCGCTCTATACTACAGACCAATATCGGTATATCTATATCACTCAGGGATGTGAAAAATCCACCCCCCTGAGCAATGTAGTTACACCGACCTAACCCCCCCTTGTAGACAGCGCTATGTGGATCGGAGAGCTTCTCCCACCAACACAGTTACCGCCTCTCGAGGAGGTGGGTTAACTACGCTCTCCCATCGGCGTAGAGTGTCTTCATTACAGTGCTACAACAGCCCAGCTGTGCCAATGCAGCGTTTTAAACCGCAGGTGCCAGATGGCTTTGGAGAGATGCCAGTCGTCCCCTTACGGACTTGCCGCGGCCTCGTCTGTGCATGGATACCCTGGCCACCAGCTATCAGCACCAAGAGAGTTTGCAGCAAGGCCTGGGAATGCAGCATCAGAAGTGAAGACAACACCAGTTCTGTCTGCGGGTATGTCTACACTAGGAACACTAACAGTGGTGCAGCTGCACTGCGGTCGCACAGACACTTTCTTCAGCACCAGGAGGGTTCTTCCATCGCTGTGGTTAATCCACCTCTCGGAGAGGCAGTAGCTAGGTTGATGTCCATTCCTTCCTCCTCCCCCCCCCCAAAAAATGGATTACGCTGACATGTGAACAATCGTTGGAAAAGTAGATCCAATTACAACTTCACTTTATACTGGATGACAGGAGTCCCCCACTACTGAAATGCAGCCATCTCTGGGGTGGAGCACAGAAGCTGTTGAACAGCACTCAGCAACACTTCACACTACAGTTGGGACAGGAATTGATAGAGGGGGGGAATACAGGGAGGCAGAATGGAATGACTTCAAAACAGGGTTTGCAAAGAGTGCTCTGACTTGGGATCCAACAGGCCAAGTGATGAGGAAAAGGAGACATTAACTTACACTTCTTCAAAGGGTTCTGGGTCCAGCTGTCCAGGGGAATCCAGCCCAACTCCTGTGCAAATGAAACACCCATGGGTAAGTCCCTAGGGAAGCAGAGGTGGGGGCCCAGCAGCAGCGAAACCTCGGCTTCCTTCACATACATTTCATCTCTTGGGGAGAGGTGAATGACAGCAGGGTGAAGGCAGATGCTACCAAGTCTGCCGACTTCTCCACCAAGCTGCCCGCAAGCCAAGCCGAGATGGATTTAAAGTTCATTGCAATTAGGGGAAACAAGAGCACTAGCCCTTGCCATTCTTTCAAAGGCTTAATTAAGCCTCCCCCCGGTTAATTAGTCAACTGTCATCTCCATTTTATAGACAGGGGAAGCGACCTGCCCACAGCCACACAGCAAGTCAGTGGCAAGCTGAGAACAGAACTCCGGAGTCCTATCTCCCAGTCCCCATGGCTGCAGCCACAAGACCCACTCCCTCCCAGAAACACCAATTGAACCCCGGAGTCCTGATGCCCTGTGCTCTGTAGCAGTCAGGGAATAAGAGTCTTGTTCCATACGGCTGCTTCTCTCTCTCGCTTTTCCCAGTGTACAGAACGAAGGCTTCCTAGATTCCAACCTCTGCCCGCCCCAAACTCCCCCGCGGGCCAAGGGGGCTGGACTGCAGCTCCGCCCAGAGCCCACAGTGCAGGAGGTGCCAGGAGCTGCTGCCTTCTCCCAGAGGGATTGATTTAATCACACACCCCTCCACCACATCAATGGGTTCCCTTATCTGGAGATGGCCAATAACTTAAAGGCAAGTCAGCCTCATTTCTCCCCGCCACACCGCTCCAGCGGCAAGCAGCATTCCAGATAGATGGCTTAAACGCAGCTGGGACCTTAGAGCAGATTTCAACCCAGGGGGCAGGTCACTCAACCCAGATCATTTTTAGTGATAATAGTGTAAACAAAACCCAGCCCAGGGGGCCATTAACTGTCCATCCGTATTCCATGCATTGGAATTCAATCAGGCAAGGATTGGATTCCTAGCACCCTTTCCCCTCCACTCAGAGCATCCCTGGCTTCCCGCGCTGGCTGGGGACCTGGGACCCTAGCAATGCTCTGGACCTTAGGAAGCGTTACCTAGGGCAGTGGTGGAATCACCTTCCTTAGACGTTTTTAAGGTCAGGCTTGACAAAGCCCTGGCTGGGATGATTTAGTTGGGGGTTGGTCCTGCTTTGAGCCGGGGGGGTTGGACTAGATGACCTCCTGAGGTCCCTTCCATCCCTGATAGTCTATGATTCTATGACGCTACCGACGGGAAATGAAGGCTCTCCCCATAGGGGGACGAGAGGGCCAAATGGAAGAGTGTCTCTTTAGCGAAGTTCCCCCCACGACGGGGACAGCAAAGGCCGAGCCCAGACACAGCCGGGATCTGTTTAAACGGGAGGGAATTTAGTTCACGTGGAAGTGAGCGGCAGACAGCACAGACCAGAGGCAGGCAATGTGTATGCATGCTTCAACCCGGACCCGCAGCCCCCTGCGGTGCCAGTCCTGGGCCTCCCCCACACACAGCTGGGCCCAGGCCCCTCGGTTCCAGTTGCTATTCCACTCCTGGAACAGTTAAGGCTCCTCACACCGGTTCTGCCGCACGGTACCCCGCTCCACGCTATTCCAGGCCTTGACATGCAGCACTGCAAACTGCATGGTGGGTAAGTGGTACAAAGACATGGGAGACCTCCCCCTACACTCTCCAAACGAGAATTGCACTTGGAGACCTGGCCCTGCCCCAGCGTCCAGGGACTAAAGCCAAAGGAGCGGCCCCACCCCCATCCCCGCTCCACGGCAGCACTGACCTGAATCCAAAGACTCGGACCACCCGGAGTCCTGCGACGACTCAGACGAGACCGAGTCCTGCGACAGCGAAGACCATTCGCTCTTGAAGCCGATCTGCAGCTTCTTCCTCTTTGGGGTGTCATATGGACTGGAAGGGGGGGGCAGAGAACAATTACTCAGAAGCCAGCAGGCAAGCCAAGCAAGAGGCATGGTGACCCACCTAGGCGGAGGCGGGGGGACAGCGGTTCGGCAAGGCACCAAGGTTCAGGACTCCTGGGTTTCTCTTATGCTAACCCCGCCACAGACCCACTGGATCTTCGGCGAGTCTCTCGTGCCTACGTTTTCTTAGGTGTTCACTGATTTTGGGTGCCCAACGTGAGACACTCAGTGCTTGGTTTTCAGGAGGTGCCCAACCCGAGACAGATTTAAGGCACCCAAAGTCAGTGGCGACTTTTGAAAATTTTGGACCCCAGCCCCACTCATTGGTAAAATGGGCATAACGCTATCACCAGCCGTCCTGGGATCCGAGAAGGCTGGGTCCCTTACATCTGCGGAGCCCTGAGATCCGCAGAGGGAGGCGGTGGAGGAGGGGGAGCTAGCTAGCTTGAAAGAATCCTTAGCTATGAGCCAGAGATAATGGTGTTTAGCTCCGTTCCTCCAGGGACCTCCCAGTGTTTTACAATCCCGGGGCAGGCTCCTTATCGCCACTTACAGATATGGGAAGCCGAGGGGGCAGAGAGGAAGTGATTTGCTCAAAGTCAGAGATGGACTCTGGGGCAGCGCGTCCATCTCCAGAGGATTAAAACAACAAGGCATAGCCTCAGTTGCATAAACTGGATGTCAAAGACGTCCATGGAGCTGGACGCTGCTTTATACCCCCCGAAGGGTCTAGTCCAAAATTTTTCCAGCACCTGTCACCTGGAAATGCCTGACCTGGACCTGACCAGTTATCCAGAAGCCCATAAGCAATACTGCCAGCGGCTTCAACAGGGCCAGGATCTCATCCCTTCATTCCCCAAACATTCCCCACCCCCTGGGAGGGAAAAAAATTCTGCTACATGGAGCAGGATCCCCGACACCCGCCCGCCCGCTCTATGGAGAAGGGCCAAAGGTTGCTCTCGGTTATGTGGCTGTACGTCCCTACCCGCTGCACACATGGAACCCAGCACAGAGAATTCAGGTCACTCATCGATTTGGGGACGGAGCTTGCACGGTCTGCCAGTGAAACCACGGGGAACTTTGCACCGATGCCTTTGGGGAGAGCAGGATCGGGCCCCTTAGCATTGCCCTGTGCAGTCAAGACTGCAGCTGATGGTAACAGAATACTCTCCGTCCCCCCATGAGCCCTCTTGGAAGGGAAGCAAACAGGAAAAATGAAACTAGGCCAGGCACAGCTCACAGAAAGCCTGCCACTTCCTGCCCAGAGTCATTCTGAACTGGCTGTTCCTACCCAGAGCCCACATGAGCAGCTATTCTGCAGCAAGGAACATAAGCAGCTCTGTTCCCCCCGCACTTGGGCCTTGAACTAAGGCATGGAAATAACATTCATCACCCCGCATGTAACTTCCCCGGCTCTGGCTTCAAAGCCAGCTTGGAAAAAAATCTGTTCCCTGAGGCCCAAATCCTGAAAGGTATTGCCTCAGTACAGGGTGCAAGGGAGATTTCACACTGCCCCTGAGCTCAGAAAAAGCAGGGCCTAGGGTGCGTCACCGCAGGGCTGCGATGGTTGGTTATTTATGCCGGGCTCTTAAAATAGTTCTCCGCAGCGAGAGAACTGGGACACTGAGCAAGAGAAGAGAAGATTGGCTGTTTTTCTAAATCAGGGGTTCTCAAACTGGGGGTCAGGACCCCTCAAGGGGTTGCAAGGTTATTACATGGGGGGCCGCGAGCTGTCAGCCTCCACCCCAAACCCTGCTTTGCCTCCAGCATTTATAATGGTGTTAAATATATAAAAAAAGTGTTTTTAATGTATAAGGGGGGTTGCACTCAGAGACTTGCTGTGTGAAAGGGGTGACCAGTACAAAAGTCTGAGAACCCCTGTTCTAAATGGTTTGCTCTGGGAATTATCGCCGGCCTGGGGAATGCAGAGGGTCAGACTAGATAGTCACAATGCTCCCTTATGAATCGGGACATCACTAATGGGGCTCGATTGTGAGTGCACCCTGGTGTAAGTCCAGACCTGTGCGTGCACTGGCACAGCTGGGCACTGCCATCCCCGGCTCGGCCCTCAGACACACCAGGGCAGCTTCACTTCTTCAGGAGCAGGGTCAGAATCAGGCCTGCTTAGTTAACTTCCCAGCCACGCTCTTCCCAGCTGAGCCGCATGGCGATTTGCCCTTCCCCCAGGGCAGGTAGGGCTGACAGCCCAGCCGTGCACTCTGTTCTGGAACCCTCTCTTTGGGGGTGGGGAAGGGGAACACATGCACCAACTAAGCCCTGGGGCCTGCCCCGCTGGGGACCAGGGCCAGTGGCTGCTCTTGGGGTGGAGGGAATATTTTGCAGTTTGGGGTTTTGATCCTGCACCCTCTGCATGGGTTATATGAAATACAGGAGGCAACCCCAGCCCCGCACTCCCCAATACGTTATAGACCCCCCCCCCCCCAATGCCACAGATCCAGCAGCCAGGTCATCTTCCTTCTCACACCAACATAGTCTGCATGTGATACACACACACCGTACATGGAATGCACTCATATCATACACACACTGACAAAGAGTACATGCAATCCACCCCTTCCCCCCACACCACATACAATGCACCCCATCACCCACGCAGAATGAATGCAACGCACCCCACACACACAGTACATGCAATCCACCCCTTCCCCCCCACTGCACACAATGCACCCACATCACCCACGCAGAATGAATGCAATGCACCCCCCCCACACACACACAGTACATGCAATCCACCCCTTCCCCCCCACTGCACACAATGCACCCACACCGAATGAATGCAACGCACCCCCCCACACACAGTATATGCAATCTACCCCTTCCCCCCACACCGCATACAATGCACCCACATCACCCACGCAGAATGAATGCAACGCACCCCCCCCACACACACAGTACATGCAATCCACCCCTTCCCCCACCACTGCACACAATGCACCCACATCATCCACACCGAATGAATGCAACGCACCCCCCCCACACACACACACAGTACATACAATCTACCCCTTCCCCCCCCACTGCACACAATGCACCCACACACATAGCGCATGCCATGCACCGGTACACACACACACACACTGCATGCAACACACACACAGAATGAATGCAACGCAGCGCCCCCCAGTACATGCAATCCTCTCCTTCCCCTCCTCCGCACACAATGCACCCACCTCACCCCCACACACCGGGCAGGCAGTGCCCCGACACACACACACACCCCGCATGGCAGGCAGTGCCCCGACACACACACACACACACCCCGCATGGCAGGCAGTGCCCCGACACACACACACACACACACCCCGCATGGCAGGCAGTGCCCCGACACACACACACACACACACACCCCGCATGGCAGGCAGTGCCCCGACACACACACACACACACACACCCCGCATGGCAGGCAGTGCCCCGACACACACACACACACACCCCGCATGGCAGGCAGTGCCCCGACACGCCGCAGCGACACTCACCTTCCCAGCCCGGCCAGGTTGTTCAGATTGAGGGCCAGGTTGGTGACCGGAGACAGGACCCCGGGCGCCGGCGGCAAGAGGCCGCTGCCCCCCCGGGGGAAGGCGCAGGGGAGCCGGGACGGTCGCACCGCCGCGCTCCGGCTCCGGGCAGGGCTGGAGCCGCCCGGCATGTCCTGACCGTCCATGCGGAGCGGAGCGGGGCTGTTACGGGGACCCGGGAGAGCGGCTCGGCTCAGCGCTGCGGGACGGGGCGTGCGGGGCCGGGCGCTGCGGGACGGGGCGTGCGGGGCCGGGCGCTGCGGGACGGGGCAGGACTCGGGGCGCTGAGCCGGGCCCCCCGCGTGTCGCTCTCTCCGGCTCCGCCTGGCCCGAGTCAGCGCGCCCCAGCGCCGGGCCCCGTATTTATATTCGAAAAATAACACGGGCGGGCGGCGAGCGGCCAGCCAATAGCACGGGCCGCCCGGCAGAGCCAGCCCCGCCAGCCGGGGGGGGACCGCCAGCCCCAGCCGGGGAGGGGTCAGGCTGCGGCGGTGCCGGGAAAGCGGCTCGCTGGAGCAGGAGGGGTTGCAGCCCGCGGAGCTGGGGGGCGCCACCTCGCCTCATCCCAGGGGTCCCCCCATCTTTGCTCCCCCAATCCGAGCCCTCTCCTACCGCCGGCGGCGGGGATCGAACCAGCAAAAGACCCGATCCCCCCCCAGCTCCTTTATCCTAAGTACGAAGCCCCCTGCCGCTCCGGCCCCAGCGAGGTGAATTTCCGCAGGCAGAGACACCGAGCCAGCCCCCCCGTCCGGGGGTTGACAAGGACTCGTGTGGACAGACATGGTCGCAGGGCGTTTTATTTAAATGGTGCAATCCCAGGGGAGGCTGCTTGGCATTAAACCCTCTCTGTCCACACACACCCCTTCCCGCAAGGTTTGCAGCTTCATCCTAAGGCGCTCGGAGGTGGGGGGGAGCGGGGCAGTTTCTTGGGGTGCGTGGGCCCCACCGGGGCTGGGAGAAGCTGACAGTGAAACTGGCTCCGAGCAAAAGTGAAAGCGGCAGGGCCTGTTTTCATTGCAAAGGCTGAGACATGTTGGGAAGCTTCCTGTGGGGACCGGTTTCATGGTGCGAGGGATGGGGCCTGAGGGGACGTCTTAGCCCCTGATCCTGCCAGCAGGTCCAGGCTGCCGGAGCCCCCACCGCCTGCAGGGAGCAGCTGACAGGCTCTGGGCCTGAAATGTTACCGTTCACCCCATTGCTAACGTAGCAGCCTCAATCCCCCTCCTCCATCCTGCCCCCACCCCTCCCCATTTGCAGGGTGACGGGGTTGGGTGGCTGCTAATCTGTGGCCCAACTTTGCAGCTCCCGGCGCCGGCCTACTTGGGCTTGCCAAGGAGAGCATCTGCTGGGCCCAGGCCCCCTCTTTCCCGCCCTCCCCAAAGCCACATCTCAGGGCTTGTGGGACGCAGAGGGTCTTGCCTGGGGCCTGCACACCAGGGTGAATTTAGCACAAGGGCACCATTCCGAGCCACCCAGCCAACACTCCACGGAGCCAGGCTCCTGGCTGGATCCGAGGAGGCCAGTTGGGTCAGGCAGGTCAAGGGAAAATTAGGGGAGTGTCCATGGGCTCCGTGACCGTGCAGAGTCGGCGGCCAGACCCCCGCGCGGTGGCTGAGAAAGCCGGTTATTTATTTTCTCGAGCAAAAAATGAACCAGGAAGTTGTGCAGTGGAGGCCTAGCCCTGCCCCCATTGAAATCAATGGGGGTTTTGCTGTGGATACCCGCCAGGATTAAGAACTCATACGCCAGCGCACCGTCCGTTAACTCTTTGGAGACTGCAGCCCCTCAGTGCAGAATGAGCCCCTAAGTATTCGGGGACAGACTACGGCTAGAAGAGCTATTCTGAAGGTAACAGCAGATGCAAACAGCTAAAGGAAGCAAGGTTAAAGGTGACATTTCAAAGCATGAGGCCTTCCCAGGGTTCCTACATGCGCAGAGAAAGGGGAATTCTGCTCCTTGGTTGTATTCTGGTTTTCTTCCTTTTTTTCTTCTGTTCAATCCAAAGCTCACAAAGGTCCCAACGTTTTCTTTATCTTTTTGTCTCCACGCATAAAACCTAACTATTAAACCACTGCAATTTTCAGACTCAGACCTGCTAAGGTGAATTTCCACACAGCCATAAACAAAGCCAGGATATATTCTAGCATAGTTTGAAGGATTTATTCCATAGATTCCCTGGGGAAACGGTGAGATCCCTCCCCCTCCCCACCCACCCAAAGGCAATTCCCTTGTAATGCATCTGAAAACACTTATAAATGGCATACAGACATTATTTGTGACTTTCCTTAGTCGTTTGTTTAAAAACTGCTTTTTTATTTCACCCAGTCTTGTTAAAAAGCAAAACTCCCTCACACCACATCCCTGAGAATGATCTCCCCCCTAAAAAAAGAACAGGAGTACTTGTGGCTAGACTTAGAGACTAACAAATTTATTAGAGCATAAGCTTTCGTGGACTACAGCCCACTTCTTCGGATGCGTGGAATAAATATTGAGGAGATATATATACACACATACAGAGAGCGTACTTCTCAGGCTCCTAGTTTAAGGAGATTAGATAGATAGATAGATAGATAGATAGATAGATAGATAGATAGATAGATGGGGTGTACGGGGATAGATAGATAGATAGATAGATAGATAGATAGATAGATGAGGTGTATGGGGATAGATAGATAGATAGATAGATAGATAGATAGATAGATAGAGGGGGTTTATGGGGATAGATAGATAGTTGGGGTGTACAGGGATAGATAGATAGATAGATAGATAGAGGGGGTATATGTAGATAGATTAGATTAGATAGATACAGGGGTGTATGGAAATAGATGAGATAGATAGATACAGGGGGTGTACGGGGATAGATCGATTAGATTAGCTATTTGTATGATGTAGCACATAGGAGCCCCAGTCATGGATTAGGATTGTGCTAGGTGCTGTACAAACCCAGAACAAATTATTACAGATTGGAAGCTCCTCAAGGCAGGGACCATTTTTTGTCCTAGGTTTGTACAGCAGCTAGCGCCATGGGTGGGGCTCCTCCCACACTGCTGCACCAGTAATCCTATTAGAAGTCAAGAGAATATTTGCATTGTTCAGAGTTGTTCTTTTCGCCTTGTGGAATGGTCTATCCAGCCCCTGCTGGGTTAGCACTTCACATTAGGTGGATGTTTCCGCTGAGACCAATTAGCAGTGAGGGAGTTAACAAGGCTGACACTGAAATGGTCATTTTTGCCCCAACACCCCATTGAACTGAATGGGTCGGTTCACACCTTCTCCCTAGAGATATTGTGTTGGGCTTTCTCCCCACCTGCACTCACCGGCTGGCCTTACCTTCACAAGCAGACAGGGCTGCCCTTTGGTTCTGTGTTTGTCCGGTGGGGTCCTGGTTCCTCGGCACTGTGGTAATACAAATAATAAATCCTAACAACATCTGTGTGTGTTTTTACCGTGACAGCGTGGATTGTGGGAAACACTAGATAGCCAGGACTGCTGTGGACACCCTGAAGCCACATTCTCATGTGGAAGTTCCAGGAATCCCCATTCATCTTCCTGTGTTACGCTCCTGCAGTTCCAGCCCTTCCTCATCTGACCCGCCCCCAGGATCCCCCCAATCCAGCCTCCCCCGTCTGTGTCCTAGCCGTCTCCCCTGCCTGTAACACCCAGCTCCTTCACACTCGGATTAGCCTCAAAGCAGCCATGTTGGGGGGCTCCCGTGATGATGGCACGCTAAGAACATGGCTGTGCCATGCTCTGGACACAGGCCCAGTTCGAGAACGTGGTTAAGGTTGTAGCACGTTGTGGCTGGACCTTTGGACATGGGTCCTTTCGTAGTCAAGGACGTTGAGGCCAGCAGGGACTGTTACAAGCATCCAGTCTGACCGCCTACGTAGCACAGGGCAGAGACCCATGCCCAGAGATTCCAGCGTCCAGCCCCATCACCTGTGTTGGAGCGAGAGAGTGTGGAGACTCCGCCACACCCCGGGCAATCTCCAGTAAAGTTACCCTCCTTGGTTAAAATTGCCTCTCGTTTCTAGTTTGCATTGTAATCTGGCACGTCCGCTCCGGCCCGGAACGAGCGATGGGTTCAACCCTCCACAACCTCAGAGCGTCCCAGATCATGCCAGGGCCATCTCCACCCTGCCTCCCAGGTCCCTAGGGGCTCTCCCCACAGCCCCATCCCACGCAAACTCCCCGAGCAGTTGGACAGGCGCAGCCTGGCATCGCTGCAGGCTTGGGGGGTGCAGGGGATCGTGCGGTGGAAGGCAATGGGCCCCACCCACAGGATCAGGAGTTATCAGGGAGCAGGCCTGCGAGTGGGCATTTGCCCCCCTTTCACTCACCCCCAGCCTGGGCCGGCTGAATTTTGCACCCAGAGGGCCTTGCCCGTCCCAGGGTTATCCATTCAGCTGTGCATAGCACAGCAGAGAAGGCAATGGTGGAGGGCAGGAGGCCGATTGTGGCCTAGGATGAGTTACTTACAGCTGAAAAACACCTCTAATTTAAACTGAGCGTTCTGGGCCAAATTCACCCCGGCGTAAGGGCCGTTGTATTCTGGGGAGTTGCACCAGCCACAGACTGAGGTCGCAGGGGCCTAAATTGTTTCATAAGTCTGTTTCACGGTGGTTTCTTAAACAGGAAATCTACAAATCTACTCTGTGTTATTTCAGGAAGGGCTCTAGGGAGGAAGTGTACTTTTGTGGCTAGGGCAGAGAGGGGCTGGGAGTCAGGACTCCTGGGTTCTAATGCCAGTTCTGGGGGTGGGGTCTAGTGGCCACAGAGGGGGGGGAGGGCTAGGAATCAGGACTCCTGGGTTCTAATCCCAGTTCTGGAAGGGGAGTGGGGTCTAGTGGATTAGTGTAGCGGGGATTCAACACGGATTGGGAGTCCGGAGACTTGGAGTCTATTCCTGGCTCTGCCACTGATCTGCTGAGTCACTTCCTCTCTCTGTACCTCAGTTTCCCCTTCTGGGACTGATGATGTTGATTCACTTCACAGAACAAATTCATGGATGTGCGAGAAGTGCTTTGAGAGCCTCAGCTGGAGCGGGGAGGGGCGGAGTACTACGCTGGGTCATATCCTCCCCTGGTGCGACGACTCCATCCACTTCGGCAGAGTCCCAGCAAGTGTGCGCTTCACCCAGGAGCTACTGCTGCCAACTGCCAGGGCCCAGACGTGCCAGGCTGCCCTTTAAACCCCATCAGCTCTCCCATTTATCCCATGCTAAGCAAGGAGGGCTGGTCCGCTTTGGTGATTGTTAGTGGAGAGCTTTGTCTACACAAGGCTTTTTTGCCAGAATCCCAATCTTGGCTACCCTTGAACACCAATGGTGGGAGTGCTAGTGTAGACAGATCTCTGGCACCCACTGGAGTTGTAGGACAGAGTCTATAGGTCTGATTCTCCTTTTAGTTATGCCAATTTTATAGCATTGCAATTCCAGTGGAGTTACTTCTGATTGACATTAGGGTCAATCAATTAGGGGACCATCAGTCCCAGAGAATCTAAGGGAAGTGTGATCTACCCCCCCCCCTTCACATCAGTTGGGGCGTTGACTCTGAAACATAATGATGACCATTTGAATGTCAACATGTACTTTTTCGCCAGTGACGACTTTGGCAGAAACATCCAGCTAATGGTCGTAGATTCTAAAGCTAGAACGGAGCACTGCGGTTGTCTAGTCCAACCTGCATCACACAGGCCAGAGAATCCTTCCCGGAGCTGGATTAAAGCCTATCTGTTAGAAAGATATCCAATCTCGTTTTAAAGACCCCAAAGCAATGGTGAGTGCACCAACGCCCCTGATAAGCTGTTCCAGTGTTTAATCGCCCCTCGCTGCTAGGAAATTGCATCTTATTTCAAGGCTGAATTTGTTTAACTTTAGCTTCCAGCCATTGGATCTTGTTAGGCCTTTGTCAACACGATTGCAAAGCCCCTCCGCTATCAGATCTCTTGTCCACGTGCAAGTCCATATACCCAGGGATCAAATCACCTCTCAACCGCTCTTCCGTAAACCGAATAGGTGGAGTCCCTCCACCACTGCATGGCTTCTTTTCCAGCCCCGTGATCATTTCTACAGCTCTCCTTTTGAACTCTCTCCCCATCCTTCTTCAAGTCTGAACACCAGGACTGGACGCTGTATTCTAGTAGTGGTCTTACCAGCGCAGTGTACAGAGACAAGGTCTCTTCCCTACTTTCTACTTACTATACGTTTGAGGATCACGTTAGCTCTTTTAGCCAGAGCAAGCATCACACTGAAATCACTCGTGCCGAGCTCAGGTACTGCGCTATACCCCAGAGCGTTTGGATTCCTTTGAAAGGAGACGCCACAGCGGGGCAGGGGAGAAAGGAGGCTGCACATTTTAAATGCAGTTAATGTAATGTTCTCTCCAATGCCTGATTTCAGTTATTTGTTTGTCCTCCTCAAAACAGGAATCTTGGGAGAGGGTGTGGGGGAAGGTAATCTTGATTAGGGAAAGCATGGTGAAGGCAAATTCTAGTCTTCAAAAGACAAAACTAGGGTGAAAACACCCCTCATCATTCAAAGTTAGTAGCAATATGCTCAAGTGGTTGTTAGCGTTCTCAGCTGAATTTGCTTTAAAACATGTGTGAATTTGCTTTAAAACATGTCAGATTTTTAAAAGAAAGCCCCATTGAACAATTTACTGTGGGTAGTCTGGGTGCGTGTGACAAAGTGGGAGTGTGTGTGGATGTAATATGGTGCACACGGCCACAACACTGCTGGTATTTTTCCAGTGCTTCCGCTCCTTTGGGATTCAGCTCTAGCCAGAGTTTGTCTCATCGGCAGCTCTCGGGATTTCGTCGTGACTCCCATGATATCTGGATGTTTTTTCTGAATCATTTTCCAAAGGCTTGTCCTGGTTTTCTTAAATCCCCAGCTCCTGGAGTCATGGGGTTAACCAAGTCTCAGCTTTTACTTTTTAAAATGTAACTTTCTGGAGTCATGGCTGCAAATAAAAGCTCGAAAACACGACCAGTCCCACCCCGACCCCAAAGGCTCAAAAACCCGCAGGCAAATAAAATGATCCAATATTTATTTTTGTAAAAAATCTGATTTTGTGGGGTCCTTGCTCATGATTTTTGAGCCTTTGACACTGGCAATACTGTATATATTGTATATGACAGTAATGCCTAGGGGCTTTGTCCGTACTGAGCCCCAGCGTGCTGGGTGCTGTATAAACATATAGGACATGAAGTGCTTATAGTCTAAAAGAAGATAAACAGTAGTCTGCAATTGTGCCTGATTTGTTGTTTCACGCCACTTCCCCTTTGATGGGTGGGTTTATCTGTTCCAGCTGCTGGGGGAACTCAGGCACCTCGCACTCTGCCTCAGTTTCCCCAGCTGTAAAATGGGGAACATGCTGCTGACCCATCCCCCAGGGCGAATCTGGGGACTGATTAATTAACATGTGTGAAGTGCTTTGATGGCAAGTGCTATAGAAAGGCTGAAGATTATTTTTCTAATGAAGGAGCTCAGAAGACAGATGGCCTTTCTACATGGTTTGTCCAACTGGAAAGTTTTCACACCATCCCCCTGAATTTATCTTTGCTCAAATGCGCCTGCAGATTGAATCTGGAGGGATAATAGCTGCATTTTGCAACCAGTTTTCAGGAAGTTCCTCATAAACTGGAGGCAGTTGCCCAGTGAATGAACACTTAAGAAATGTCAAAAGAACAGGAGTACTTGTGGCACCTTAGAGACTAACAAATTTATTAGAGCATAAGCTTTCATGGACTACAGCCCACTTCTTCGGATGCATACAGACTAAGAAATGTCATTATCACAAATCAAGGGCTGCCCAGTTGTGACTTGAAGAGAATTGGGCTGATCCCTGGTCCAAGGCTCCCAGGGCAGAGTGATCTAATTATGACTGTTATGCAGAGCTGGGGTGTTTGCAGTGTCCAGACAGAGAACTAGATCAACTGCCTACTGAAATCAATTGAAAGCCTCCCATTGACTTCCGGGAGGTTTGGATGGGGCGCAGAGGGCATGTCTGTGCTGCAGCTCGCAGGGGTGATTCCCAGCATGGGTAGACAGACTGACACTAGCTCAGCTAGCGTTAGTGTGCTAACAACAGTGTGGACACTGTGGCCTGGGCCGCGGTTCGGGCTAGCCACCAGAGTCCAAGTCTGCCTGACCCCCGGACATTTCTATAACCTCTGACAAGGCTCAGCAACCTATGCACCCTGACTTAGGCCTTGTCTACACGGGGTTACGCCGATTTCAGCTATCAGTGTAGACAGGGAAAGCCACTATTGGCACTGATGGTGCTTAGTCCTTCTTGAAATGGGGGTAACCTGTCCTGCAGGTGTGCAAATAGCGGCTTTGCCTGTCTGCATTGATAACTGATATCTGGGCAATGTAGGACAAGGTCCTACAAACTAGGAGTGAGTCCTCATTCCATTTTTACCCAGTCCTTATCAGACAAAACTCCAGGCCATTCCTGCACTTGGAGAGCTTCGCTGGAATATCCCCCGATTGCTACCACCAGTTCAACTCCACCCATGGCAGCAACAGCGATGGGAGTGCCAGGATAGACGGTGGCTGCTGGTGTTTGAACCACTGTATCGCATAGACCTAGTCCGAGTGGGGTTAAACGGCATGGTGCTTGAAACAGCGGTGGCCACCCGGAGACCTGTCTACACGAGGGCTCACACAATTGCAGTCACCAATGGAGCTGAACTTGGTGGTAGCCGTGGTTGGACTTTGGGGGTCAAAAAGCCTAGTGTAGACACCTCTCCTCCCCATAGGGTCAGAGCCTGTAGTACACAGGCAAACTCTCTTATAGGCAGTATAGCCTAGTGGATAGGGCACTGAACCTAGGCCACAGGAGACTATGCTTTCAGGGCCTATTCTCACCATCCCTATCATCCCTCATTCGCTGTCAAGCTGTGTATCCTCACCTCTGATCGGCCTCCATCACCCACTTGTAAAATGTCCAGACAAGCCCCTTCATGCTTCCTCACACATGCCCCATGGTGCTTGGGAGGAGCTCCCGGTAAACATCCCCAACACTAATCGTCCCCCTCCAAATCCCTCCTTACAACTCTCCTTTGCCGCCACGCCAGCGAAAACACTGGCCCCGGTTAGGCTGCGGCTGTGCTGAGATCCCAGCTGATCGTGCTGAGTTGTATTGTCTCCCGGTTTCCTCGCACTCCCCTGTCTGCCTGTCTCCATCTGTCGCCTCTTGTCTTGTACTTAGCTTGTCAGCTGCTGGGGGGCAGCGCGGTGGGACACGCCCCCGTGCCTGACAGCCAGCTGCCCAAGGAGCATCCTCGCACTCCAGCCGTGGCAATTTGGCGCCCCCGCAGAGCGTGCTGTGTCTGGAGAAGGGGAGCTTGAGACGGTGCAGCTGGCCACAGAGTTGGAGAGAAGTTTGCGCAGGAAGAGAGGCTGCCAGAGAGCCCAGCCCAGCCCACTCGCCTTCCCTCCCTTGCGTAGGGCAGACGTACACCGCAGCCCTGAGCGGGGCTCGGGACCTCGGCTCGGTCAGTGCCCTGCAACTGGACTTGAGGTGTGGCCCCAGGGGCTGGAGGTAACTAGACTGGGAAAAGACCGGGGTGAACCCAGCTCTCTCAGGGAACATTGAGTGTGCCCAGGACTGGGGTTTCCAGAGGGGATCCAGGGGCAAGGGACATAAAGAGATGAGAGCCAGGTGACCCCAGGCAGGGACTGTCTTTTTATTCTGTTTGTACAGCGCCTAGCACAATGGGGCCTGGGCCATGACCAAGGCTCATAGGTGCTACTGTAATACAAATACATTATAGCAATTAACAATAACAATAAATTATAACTGGCTCACTGGGTGGCCTTGTGCAAGTCGCTTCCCCTCCCAGTGCCTCAGTTTTCTCATCTGTAAAATGGGGCTAATGATACTGACCCACCCCCGTAAGGTACGTTGAGATCTACTGATGGAAATCGCTATATAAGAGCTAGGTGTTATTAATTATTATTGTATTGAATGAGTAAGGACTGAGCTAAAAACGGAGTCTGTATCCATCCATCCACACCCCGCTATCTATCTCTACCGTGTCCGCTGCCGTGGCGTCTGAGCTGGGATGTATCACTGTCCAGTCCCGAGGGTGCTGGGTGATCTGTGTGTGGCTACGCCCGCATCCAGGGCCTGATCCAAAACCCACCAAGGTCAATGGCAAGGCTCCCATTAGCATCAGTGCGCGTGGGATCGGGCCCGAATGAGGAAGCCTACAGGGACGCTGCATGACGTGGCTGGCTGTGACACTCACCCTTCCGCTGCTCAGTTGTGGATGGCGGCATTCACCACAGCAAACTGGGAAATCAGGGGAGTTAGGCGCCCAGCGGCTTTTAAAAATCCCACCAAACTGCCTCTTCAGGCACCAAAATACTGGTACAAATCTGGCCCCAACATGGGCGACTGCCCCAGTGCATCGTGGGGTTCCTGCAGCAGCTATCCCACAATGCCGGGCACTAATGCCAAGAGCAGATCATGCATGCTTGAGAAGCCGTCTCAACCAACTGGGATCCGTCCTGACTCTCCCCACCAACCACCAACCACCAGCCTGCCTGCGCTCCCAGAGCTCCGCACCCCACTCCTCAGGGAGTTCTGCGGGTGCTAAAGGAGGCCTGGCCCAAGACTTGCGCCTCCCACGCACGCCCTGCCTGGCTGGTGAAAAAGAGTCACGTAACGACTCGTGCCGGTCCTGACCAGGACAGCCAAGGAGCCATTCCTCCCTTCCTTCTTCAAACACACAACCGTCCAAATACCACTGGAGAAACCCACCCTGGACACTTCAGTCCTAGGCCACTGCCACCCTGTGTCTAATCTCGTGGAGAAGCCAGAAAGGCCAACTCCAAACACTTCCAACATCTAGCCACATCTAGCCACAGCACAATCGGGAGTCAGGCCAGGACACGGAACCGAAACGGCTTCCATGGCACTGAGGGATGCTCTCCTGCTCTCAATGGACAGGGCAGACATCCATTCCTGCCCCGCTGGATATCTCTGCAGCACTGGACGCTGCTGACCTGCCTGAGGGAGGTGGCCGGGGTCTAGGGTCATGCGTTAAAATAGGTTGAGTCCTTCTTGCAGGGACACACCCAAAGAAAAGTGATGAGAAACTGCACCTCCACCACTGGACCCCTTTCCCTTGTGGAGTCCCGCACGGATTCTTTCTCTCTACAGTCCTATTCATCATCTACACGGAACCACTAGGTGAACTACTTAGAGGACACAGACTAACGTGCCAGCTATATGCAGATGATGCGCACCACATCCGACCACGCCACTGCCACCAAGATAGCCTGGTGCTTGCATGAGACCAGCTCTTGGCTGAAGAACAGTTGGCCGAAGCGGAACCTGACCAAGACAGAGGCGATGCTGATGGGCAGAGGGAAGTATTTTGAAGAGCTTGCTGAAGATACACCCCCTGAATTGATCAGTTCAGTCCACCGTCTAGGCGTACTCTTGGATTCCTCGCTGACGCTGAGTTTGCGCACAGCAGCATCCACGAATTACGCTTTACAACATCTCCGGTTGCTAGGAGACTCCATCCCACCCTGGCGGACAATGACCTGGCCTCAGTTACTCACACCTTCATCACCTCGCAGCTGGGCTCCAGCAACGTCATATACCTGGGCATGAAACCCACAGTGCTTAGGAAACTCCAAGCTAGAACAGAACACTGCCGCTTGTCTCCTCAGCAACATGGGCTACCGTGGGCACATCAGACCTGTCCTCTGCTCAAATTCAAGATCTCGGCCCTTATCTCCAAGGTGCTCCGTGGCCTGGGCCCAGGATACCTACAAGTTCTTCTAAAGGTCTGGGATGAAGACCGTAGTTGACAGCTCTGCTCTTCTGGCTCAGTGGAACTTTCCCATGAGGGCAAAGCTCGTCCGTGCAGGAGACAGAACCTTCTCCGGGGTGGTCTGAGATTGTGGCATGAACTCCCCCAGGAACGAAGGGCTATCACGAACCACATCTCCTCCCGCTCCAAGTGCAAGTCACCTTTCTTTGACCTCCCCTCTCTACTATCAACAGGTAGCAACAGGTATATTTATATTTTAAAAAATTGCCAAGAGACACACACTACCAAAACAAGACACTCCGCGGCATACGCATCCTCTCTCTGGAGAGGATGAGAGAACAAACAGCACGCAACCGATGTGTGGTCATGTGGCTGAACACGATTGCAAGGTTCATCCTGTGGCGCTGAGCATGGTACGAAAACCTGCCTAGGCTAGAATAGAAAGCACTGTGCCATGGAGTGGAGCGGGGCGGCCTGGCCCTGCTGACCTGGTCCCGCACCCGCTCTTCTGCATCCAGACCCCACAAAAGGGGAGCTGTTGCAGATGACACCAGTTGAGTGGGGCCTGAGCTAACGATCCCATTGCAGGCCAAGGAGTGCAATCAGCATAGAACGGAGCAACTCGTGCATCAGATCAGGCCACCAGCCAGTCCCAGCCGCTTCAGAGGAAGGTGCAAGAAACCCATTTGTGGCCCATTATAGGCTTGAAAGAGGACAATAACCGCAAATTTCTTCCTCGCCCCCCATCGATAAGTTCCCATCTATCCAGGGTGTTTTCACACGAGTGTAGCTGCACCGACATGGTGGTGCTAGTGATATATTGGTGCAAACCCCTAATCTAGATATGTTGTTAACACTGAGCTTTCCCAGTGCAGCTCTGACACCAGAGTGGGACGCATCTCTGCAAGCTCTGCTTTCCACTAGCTGCAGCACATTTTACACGAGGGGTTCGCACCGGGGGAACTACGCGGGTGCAAAAACCCCTTTATCGATGGGCCCCTAGTGGGTAGCTTCAGCCCCAGAGTAGGAGAGTTTGTAACCCCATCTAGCGTGACTCTGGCTGTTTCCACTATCCAACCTTTTTTGGACACCTGCAAAGCTCTTGTCTCAGGAATATCTTGTGGCGATGGGTTCCACAGGACAATTATTGTTAATTAATGTTATCTGTGTCTCAGTCATTGTGCTAGGTGCTGGACAAACACAGAGTGAGAGACAATCCCTGCCTGGAAGAGCTTACAGTCTAATGGCTGGTGCATGTAATGCAGTGTTTCCTTTTGTCAGTTCTGTGGCCCAGATCGATCTTGCAGGTGAACCCATTCAGGAGGACCCCGGGCCTGTGTAGAGCCCCATGGCAGGGGTCTAACCACAGGGATCCGAATTCAGGATCAGGGCCTGAGTTTGTTGCCCTTCACTTTCAGTGGACACCCCTTTACGCCATCCATATGACTGGCAATCCCGTGTCCAAATGCCTCTGATGCTCTCTGCGTGAGGACAGACCCAGGCCTCCTGCAAGCCGAAGACCTTCCAAGCAGCGGGGTTAGGCCGGGGCTATACTAAAAAGTTAGGTCAAGCCAGCTATGGCGCTCAGGGGTGTGAAAACCCCCTACCCCTGAGCGACAGAGTGAAGCCAACCTAAACCCCGGTGCAGCCAGCGCCAGGCTGACGGAAGAATTCTTGCAGCGCTGCCGCTGTTGCGGTTTAATTGAAGACGCAGCCTTATCTTTTGCAAAGCTTTTGGGTTTAGTGTGGATGGGCCCCACCTGTCAACGCCAGCCAGAGCCTGTGTGACTTGGGAGGTTTCCAGGGCTGAGTGGTGTGGAACTTTCTCATGCAAAGCAGCTGTTATCAGCATTCCACTCCCCTGACCCCGGCTCTCCGAGGGCTCCCCCGGGCTGGGGGTGGCGTTCCTGTCAAGCCAGTGTCAGCGAGGGCTTCATTCTTTCTTTTCGGGGGGAGGGGGGACTGAAAGGGGGGACAGAGGGGCGGGATCTGTTTTGCCTTTGCCCAGGAGCTCTGAGCCTTGCTTTGTGCCGGGGCCGGGAGTGGGGAGTGGAGGATGGGAACCGCAGGCTGGGTTGACAGACCATAGGGGAACCTCTTGGCTCACCAAGCTGAGCGGGGGGAGGTTGGAAGGAGACAGAGAGTTCAGTGAGATCACTTGCTCCGTGCGGAATAGACAGCAGGCCAGATTCGATGAGGGACACGGGGTAAAGGCCAGATTCTGCTCTCAAGTCATGGACTTGGATAGGGCCAGGGATCGGCCCTAAATCCAGAGAAACTCAAGTCCAGGGGGACACTTTGGATTGACCCCAGCGTCACTGAAGTCTGGCCCAGTTTCTTTATTACTCCTGGGAGCAGGGCTGGAGCCAGACAGACTCTGTGTGCCAGGACACGAGGACGGCACCTCGCGTACCTAATACATGGACCTAGGTTTGGATATTAAAATTCAGTAATACGCCAACACCTTCCCCATTCCCAGAACGAGTCAGGCTGTCACTGATGCCCTCCGCCCTCCCCTCCCCAGCACCCCTGGTTCCTCCTGCTCTTGTCCTCTCCCGGCTTCCTGCCCCATCCGTGCACCAGTGGAGTCGGTGGAGGCTACGTCGTATAATCCAAGGCTGCTCTGCACAGGTGGCAGGTGCTCGGCTGGTGGGAGCCGGAGCAGCCCTGGCGAGGGAGGAACATAAGTACCGTAGTCCCCCACCGTGGGCCATCTCCCGGGCAGTGGCGATGTGGCTCATCGCTCCTGATAGCAGCAAGACCGGAGGGGAACTGACTTACCGACTGGTCGGGGGCCCCTCGGACACTGGGGCGCACGGCCCTCGTTTAGCACAAGGCCAGGCACGCTTGGGCACTTAGCAGGATGTGATGAATTATGCTGCCCAGCCCCCCCCATCTGCCCTTCCCGATCGCCCCCCCCCCCCTGTAACCCAGCCAGCCAGAAAGCCCAGGGGGCCAGACCCTCCGCTGGCGCCAATGAGTGCCGCTCCAGTCAAGCTGACGCCGCTTGGTGCCAGCGGAGGATCTGGCCCAGAGAAGCGAGAGGAGGCAGCACCAGTGGGCTTTGCACCATACTTTCCAATGCAACAAGCCTCCGCTGCGTTCCCAAGCAGCACTGGCCACCAGAGGTGACTCTGAGCCACCTTGGATTGGTGGGGGGGGGGGGGGGGGGCCTTCCGTGGCCAAAGCACAGAGCCAAGCAGACAGAGCTCTCTCCCCGGCGCACGGCCTGGCCCCGTCCAGCAGGGCTGTCGTGCCAGGGCTAAGGCCTCCCAGGGGCCTGAAAACTCGCCGGAGCCAGCTAGCTGCAGTCTCGTTCTGCTGGCGAGGGGTTTAATTGCTTCCAGTTTAATAAACAAAAGCTTGATGGGGGGATGGGATGAGAGAAGGCGCCTTCGCCCGGAGGCCACCGCTTCCACTTCCAGTGCTGCTCGGGAGGGACCAAAAGCCGCCCCGGCCCAGCCGCGATTCCGCCGCCTCCAGCTGAGATGGGGGAGGTCTCGGTCCAGTCCGCTCCCTGGTGTCCATACACCACCACAAAACGAGGGGACCTTCCCCTCCTGGCGTCCCGGGGATGTGCTCCCGGAGAGCAGTCGCTGCCAGGCTGCTGCCCGTCCGGCTGCTCCGTGGCGGTGTCACACATTGCGATGTTCGCGTCCAAAGAACGCAAACCCGGCCCGGTCAGGGAGCGAGGCTGGTCCGGCGATTTGGGTGCTAGCCCGCGGCTGGCGAGAGCAAGGCTCAGGTCCTAGTTCTGCCCCAGATGCCCTGTGTGACCTGGGGCAAATCATGTAACCTCTCTGGGGCGCAGTCCCCCATCTGTAAATCAGGGCGAACAGCACGGCCATCCCTGCCTCCCGAGGATAAATACGCTAACGCCTGCGAGCTGTTCAGATACTGTGACACTGACTTGGGGCCAGATGAGGACCTAGAGCAAAGGACTGATTTATAGATAACTCAGCTGGGGATGGGTGTGATCAGGATTGATCCGAGCAAAGCCAGGGGCCTCCGGAAAGGCCTGCACCCTTGCACCAGGTCAGCCCCAGGGTGTGCATAGGGGACAGACCCTGTGTGTGTCCAGAACTCGGCTGTGCAGCTGAGAAAGGACTGGATGGAGGAGCTTCAGTGAGAGGAGGAGGAGACTGGGCCATGCCCCGGGCAAGACAGAGATACGAGGGAGACATGCCTGGGAGGCCTCCAGTTCTCAGCCCCACAGAGCTCTCTCAGCCAGCACGAAGCAGCTTGCAGCCCGGCTCAGACACTCACTGGGCCATGAACCAGGATCAGCCAACAAGCCCTGGGTAGGGTTTGAAGTTATTTTCTGGAGCACTCGCCCAGCCCTCGCTGAAATGGGGCTGGGGGCAGAGTGGGCCGCCGAGGGTGTGCGGTGGATCCCCACGCAGCAACCCTGAGCTTCCCACTACATCCCTCCAGGCGCCCAGAACCCTCCCTTGCCCTCCTTGGGGAATGCAGCCCAGGAGGGCGGCCAGCTGTGTGGGAAGGGAGGGGGCTCGGTCCAGAGGGAGCTGGTCTCACTTTAATGGCTATGCTGGGAGAGCTGCCGTAACAATTATTTGCTGCCTTCCAGCCCAGCACCTGGCTGGAGAGACTCGGGCAAGGTTCGTCCCGCCGCATTCCCAAACGGGGTGGCTCAGTCGTCGAACTGCCAGGTAAGGAACCCACATGGATTGAAATCCTGGCAGTGCCAGCCCAGCTGGGCCTTCCTTCATGCTGGGGTAATGGATCACCAGGCACGTGCTGTGGGTGGGTCTTTCAGATCAAACCCAGATCCTCTCCACTGTGAGCACGTGGATCTTAACAAAACCAACATGGCCACTCGGCAAAGGCTCCCTCAGCACCTGCTGGTTGCCCTCCGCCCCAGAGAGCTAATGGAAACCTAGGCAAACAGGCCCTGAGGTGGAGAAATGGAGAGAAAGACAGACAGACAGTGACCCTTTGTATGAACACAGCCATGCTGAACAGCATATCCACTAACAACAACAAGAACGCCTCCCTCTTATAGACCATGGGTCATCAGCAGATCTCAAAGCACTTCACAAAGCAGGTCAGTAGCATTATCTCCATTTCACAGATGGGGAAACTGAGGCACACGGTGGTGAAGTGACTTGCTCAAGGTCACCCAGCAGGACAGTGGCTGAGACTGTTGGAGCAAAAATCCTGTATTTTCTCCTAGTAAATGTCCTTGTTTGCAGAGCCGAACAAGTACTGTAAAAAGGATCTGCGAACTAATAAAGGCCACAGATTTGCTATTGCGATCCCCGGTCATTCACTTTCCAGGAACGTTGGTACAAGCAAACATTTGTTTCAAGGAAAGGGAAGGTGCGTGCGGCGGATACTTGTGCAAATGCATTTCACCCATCAATGCTTGTGCAAACCTGTATTCTCATGAGTGTTCACGTGGGAAGTCTTCAGGCAGCCAGTTTGAAGACTCCTTGTAGGTTTGGGGGTCATCCAACCAGAGAATGGAAACGATGCCGGGTGACTGAGGTGGGCCATGTGAATAGTGCATTACTGACTGCGACAATTCAGAGCAATAGTCCTGCTAAATTGTTTGCGAGCGACCCAGGAGGCTGAAATCACTTTACTTCCTCCATGGGTGAACATTTAAATCTGTTACTGGATGATCCACAAATGGGAAAAGCGGCTGAATGTGCCGAACGGTTCCTTGCCAACAGCTGTCCCTGCTCGAGTTACAGAGAATATCTTGCATTAGTGCAGCTCCCATCATTGGGAAAATCCCCATTTCTTTTATAAGCACAGGGGCCGTTTGTTTGCTGGGCGCCCTTTGCTAGCTAGACTGGTCAGCTTCACTTTTGTTTGTAGTCAGTTTCACTTTCCAGTTCCCATGTAGACCAGGGGCCTGTCTACATTTGAAACTGCGCACAGCCACTGCAGTGCTTCAGCGTAGACATGACCCACTGAAACAGGCAGGGTTCTCCCATCGCCGTAGCTAATCCACCTCCCTGCGAGCGGTAGCTAGGTCGAAGGAAGAATTTTAGGGCTGTCTCCACTGGGGGTTAGGTTGTCTTACCTACATCCCTCAGGGATGTGGATTTTCCACACCCCTGAGCAACGTAGCTGGGTCAATCTAATTTTCTACTGTGGACCAGCCCTAGGAGAGCAAATTCTCATGTATGCTGGACTTTCTCTTCCAATGCCCATGCAATGATCACACCCAACAGACACACTCTTGGCAGGATATTGAATAAGTAGCACTTACAGAGCATTGTACCTTCCATCTTCAAAGCACTCTACAGACATTAACTAATTAATCCATCTACACTCACGTCACTCCAGAATCGTGAGCTGGGTGATGAATATGTGTTCTGAGCGCCCTCTACTGGATGGAACTGGAGCTGCTCAACCATGAGTCATAGGCCCTATACTACTGAGTGCTAATAATGATTCTCCTGTAGCTCAAGGTTACAAGCTCTTGTGGGCAGGGCCCTTCAGATACAGACAGCACCTAGCACATTGTGGGTGCAACTGGAACACAAATAATAATATTGACAAGTGGGATGTAGTATTGTTACCATTTTACATAGGCGGAAGCCGGGAGGAGACTCCATAAGGAGGATCCAAGGAGTTAGGCCTCGTTATTTCAGGCTCTAGGACCTAGTGTGTTATCTGCGTTCTGATTGCATCACAATTTCTCCCCTTCTATCTTAGTTGGGTCAGACTGTGGAGAATGCTTTCCCGCTGTTTGCTCCATGGGCCATACAAGCCCGCCACTCCCCCAAAGTAAAGTCTGCCCTGTGTCAGCTGCCAGTGTCCCTGGAGCTCCGCACATCACACTGAAAACAGACCCCCCGATTTGGAAAGACCCTGTTGCTTTCAGTCTGTTATGTGAGTGTGTGTGAGAGTGTTTTGGGGGGACACGGATGTGTCATCGTTTTGTGGCACTGTGGCAAGGCCGTCGCACTGCAGGGAGTGTGGTCAGAGGCTTTCCCACACACTGGCTTCCTGATGTGAATTTCAAGCAGCCTCGGGCTTCTTTGAAATGGGCTGAGGGGAAGTGTGTGTGTGTGGGGGGGGCCTAGACATCACAGTGGCAGATGGCTGGACGGGGCGGAGCTCCTGGGCTAAGCAGGGGCAAATGCAATGGGGTTGTTTTGTCTGGTGAATGTGTGACTGGCAGACCAGGTCTCTTTCCTTTGAACTGACTCATTCAAGCTCTTTTAAAGGAAAACTGCAGGGCTAGTTATAAAACTATAGGCAGTTAGATATTTACTAAGGCCATGTCTACATTATTTGTCTTTATAGAGCTATACTAGAGACATAGTAGGGATATATTAGTTCTTTTGCTGGTATACCTTAAACCAGTTCCCTGCATGGAGTAAACCGGGGGTCGGCAACCTTTCAGAAGTGCTGGGCCGAGTCTTCATTTATTCACTCTAATTTAAGGTTTCGCGTGCCAGTCATACATTTTAACGTTCTTAGAAGGTCTCTTTCTATAAGTCTATAACATATAACTAAACTATTGTTGTATGTATAGTAAATAAGGTTTTTAAAATATTTAAGAAGCTTCATTTAAAATTAAATTAAAACGCAGAGCCCCTCCCCCCCCCAACCGGTGGCCAAGACCCTGGGCAGTGTGAGTGCAACTGAAAATCAGCTCGCATGCCGCCTTCAGCGCACGTGCCATAGGTTGCCTACCCCTGGAGTAAACTGTACCAGCAAAAGGATCTTTTGTTGCTATAACTGTGTCTACACTACCGGCTTTGTTGGTTTAGCCATGTTGGACAGGGGTGGGGTAAAAAAGCACACCCCTGACTGATGTAGCCACCTGAGCAAGTCTTGTGTCTGACGAAGTGGGTATTCACCCACGAAAGCTTATGCTCCAATACATCTGTTAGTCTATAAGGTGCCACAGGACCCTTTGTTGCTTTTTACAGATCCAGACTAACAGGGCTACCCCTCTGATACTTGAGTCTTGTAAATGTCGACCAAGCCTAAGAACAGATACTTCAACAGATCCTAGGTGTTCATGGCTGTGCTGCACCCTTGGAACTTCACAGAAAGAGCAACAATAGAATTCAGATCCTGCATTACTGCTGGAGCTAAAAGAGACTCTCCCTTAGCTACTAGCAGTATAGGACCTATGAAACACAGCTGATCCATTCTTAGTCCATCCCGCAGAGGGCAGTGCCGATACACACTATGAAAAGTCATTTTTTAGCAGTTTTTCTTTTCAGAACACCTGTCTGTTTCTCGCCACAAGTGCCCGTGGCGCTGGGGGTTTCTCTCTGCAACAGCTGCCATTTTACTGTGCTTCCCAGCAGGAACCCTAGTCGAATGTAAAAGGGCTGATTTCCAGGAAAGGCAGCTGGTTGGTGCAGGCATAACAAAGGCCTTTCAGAGCTGGTGGAAGTGGAGTTTTTGTTTATTCAAATCAGTTTTTACAAAACCGAAAACCACTAGAAGGATTTCCATGATTTTTTTTTTTTAAAAGATTAAGTTGCAATGGATGAAGTTGTTAATATAAACACACAACCATTCCCCTGTGCCTTCTGCAACCCAGCCGTGGAGCTGGTGCACCAAAAAACAAAACAAAACACCAAGAAACCCTCACCGTGAAACTGATTAGGGGCTCTCAGGGATTGTCTGCCCAAACTTGCAACCATTTAGCTCTAGGAGTATTTTGCCAAGAATCGAGTGAAGCATCAGCAGGTGAGTGAAAGCCAGGGCCGGCTCCAGGCACCAGCTTAACAAGCAGGTGCTTGGGGCGGCCAAGGGAGAGGGGCGGTACCTGCGGCAATTCGGGGGCGGCAGGTCCCTCACTCCCTCTAGGAGCGAAGGACCTGCTGCTGAACTGCCGTCGATCGCGGCTTTTTTTTGTTGTTGTTGTTGTTGCTTGGGGCGGCAGAAATACTGGAGCCGGCCCTGGTGAAAGCCCTGCGGATTTGTGTGCGGAATTCCGATGGCAGTTTCAAAGTGCTTTGTAGCAATTTGGCTTAAGTTGTTTCCTTATCAGTTTAAGCTAAACTGCACTAAGCCACGTTTAAAACTAAAACTCAGAGCATGTACAGAGGGGTGTGCACTGGTTTAACTAAATCCCTTGAAAAAACGATTTCAATTTAAACCAGTGGGACTCTGAATATACCCAGGGTCTGCCTACGTGGAGCTGATGGCAGGATTGTGGTCCAAGGCTCTCTCTTTAGGCAGCTCTTCACAATTCTTGTAAAACATGTTGCATCCATTCCACCCACAAAAGAGCAGCCCCCAGTTTACAGGCCTGTTCAGAGCTGGCTGGCGTCGATCCTGTCGACAGGGTTGAGAACCGGCTCAGTCTGAGCGGGTTAAGTGCCAGACATAGACAAGCAGAAACGGTTAAACTCGTCCACCCGCTACTCTTCCACAGTGCACCGGTGTGGCTTTCTGAAATCTCCCAGAATGCCCTGCTTCCAGGAGCTGTGCCGAGAACGCTGGGATCGGTGAGCAGAGGGCATTGCAACTGACACGGTTCAGGACAGCGCTGATGTGGATATGGGGCAAAAGTGCCAGGGTTCCCAAACGGATTCAGCAAGGCCTGGTGTGAACAGGCTGAACGGTTTGTGCCGACCCCTGGTCTGTCTGGACACTTTGTCTAGCGCAGAGCTGGAGGTAGGGCGTCTGGCGCTGCGCCACAGAAAGCAGAACTTAGCGCCCCCTATGGGTTCAGAGACAAGAGAGAAAATTTTAGGGAGCTTTGCCAAGGAGACAAAGAAGTGTATGTACCTAAGGTACTTATCTACCCCCTGTTCCCGCAGTACCTGTGCCTGTCGCAATCATTAATGTATTTAGCCTCATCACCACCACCCCTGGGAGGCAGGCCGCTGCTGTTATCCCCATTGCACAGATGGGGAAACTGAGGCACAGAGCAACTAAGTGACCTTCTCAGCTCAAACAGGGAGTCTGTGGCAGAGCAGGGAATTGAACCCTGCTTTTTTCCACCCCCACTTAGCACCCTAAGTTGTGGACTAGCCTTCCCTGCAGGGACCTGGACCTCCCCCTCGTCGTCACACCCTCCCCCCCGGCAGTGTGAGCTTGTCACTGGAGCAGGAAGTAGTGATAAGCAGCACCAGCTGTGTCAGTCCCCTTGGGGAGAGCAGAGCCCTCCCTGAGGACACCACCCGGTGCCAGCTCAGGAAACCAGAGGCCTCTTTGCGGTTTAGAAGCATCAGCAGGTGAGGAGGGCGTCAGTAGGCAGCGGATGTTTGTCAGGAGCAGAGGCAGAGCGGAACAGAGACACCCCCGACGAGGAAGTGCTCACCCTGCTCAGAGGAGCATTGCACAGACAGACACAAGGCAGGACGCACTAGTAGCTGCCCGGACCTCTCCGGCCCACAGAGGGTGTGGCTGGGGTGAGCGCCCCCTGCTGTCTCTGCATGGAAAGCCACCAGCAGCCCAGCAAACATGCACCCGCAGAGTCCTGGCAGTTCTCATGTAGCCCCTGCCGAGCTCATAAAGTCTGGGACGAATCTGCAGGCTCCTGGGCAAATATATGGCTGGGACCGGCTGTAGGCAAGGGGGGCATGTGTGGGCATCAGCAGCAGAGCCAATGGCCTCCCAGCAGCCCTCCACTCGCCCCCAGAGCCTTCCCTGGGCATGTCCAGCTGTGGCTGCCAGTCTCTGCTCCGTGGGCAAATCAGGGTGGCCTCTTTCCCGGGCCCGATCCTGAGGCGTGCTGAGCTTCCTTTGCCTCCAGGATGGGAGCCCAGCATCCCCACGCCCCAGCTGTCCACATTCTTGAATGCGCAACCCCCCAGCTGCAGTGAAGCCAGTAGGGAGAGTGGTTTGCAGAGCAGACCCCAGGGCCCAGGACAATGGCCTCTCTCCCTAGGCGGCCCTTTGTAGGCTAGATTGGGTGATAATCTGGCCCTCCTTTCGGAAGGCACGTGGAGGGATTGTAGGGCTGGTGCAGGCCGCCTGTTCCTCTGGGGTGGGGGAAACACGTGAGTTGCAGAGGAATCTTCTTCTTAAACAGGGCTTCCTTTGGCTTCAGGCTTGTGTATTCAGCCCCATTGCCCCCTTCTGCTGGAAAACCACATGGGAGACGAGCTCTGCCCCCAGGGCCTCTCTAAAGGGGCAAGCAAGCCTCACTCACCAGGGGCGGGAACAGTGTAGCCTCAGGCTGAGTTATAGTGGCAGCCCCAATCAGATCAGGGCCCCGTGTGCTAAGCGCAGCACATGCAGAGAACAGGCCCTGCCCTCAGATCTTACCCTCTAACCCAATGGTTCTCAACCAGGGGGTACGTGTACCCCTGGGGGCAGGCAGAGCTCTTCCGGGGGGACATCAGCTCATCTAGAGATTTGCCTAGTTTTACAACAGGCTACATCAGAAGCACTCGTGAAGTTAGTATAAACAAAAATTTCATACAGACACTGACTTGCTCTATGATACACTGATATGTAAGTACAAGATTTATATTCCAATTGATTTATTTTATAATTATATGGTAAAAATGAGAGTCAGCAATTTTTCAGTACGGGTGTGGCTATGACACTTTGGTATTTTTACCTCTGATTTTGTAAAGTTGTTTTTTAAGTGAGGTGAAATTTGGGGTACACAAGTGAAATCAGCCTCCTGAAAGGGGGACAGACAGTGGTCTGGAAAGGTCAAGAGCCACTGATCTAACAGACAAAGGAAGGATCGTGATCTCCATTGTACATAGAGTAAGTGATGTGCCCAAGGTCACACAGAGTGTCTGTGGCAGAGCCAAGAGTAGAAACCAGGTCTCCCGGGTGCTAGCCAGCTCCCTGGCCACATGACCAGCCTGCCTTTCCCTTAGCCTCATTTCTCTGCTCTGATTTCATCTCAGGTGGGTGTGTGGCAATGGGTATCCACCCCGCACCCCTGCTTCTCCCAAACCTCTCCAGTTCATCTCTTAATCCTACACAGATCCTTGGATCGTGAAATGCTGCTGGGGAGTCTGGGGTAACAGAGGGGGTTTACTGCCACGGAGGAAGCTGAGCCCCCCCCCCTCTTTTAACATGCCATGGTGCAAACGCTGAATCGCCCGGGTCAGAAAGGACTGGTGAGATGGACAGACTGCTGGAAAACAGGCAGAGAGAAAGGGATAGGTGGGGATAGAGAGACTGGAACTGGTTAGATTAAACAGAGAATTCCTCACCCACGTTACTAATAACCTTACTCTGTAAGAGTCTTAACACGGATTCCCAGTTTGAGAGAGGCATGGGTTTAATTTATGGGGGTGGCTGGCAGCACATTATGCTACGAGATGGAGACAGGACTCCTGGGTTCTGTCCCCACCCACTGTACTGACTCACAGGGCTGCCTTCGGCGAGCCACAGCAGTCCTTTGTGCCTCAGTTTCCCCACCTGTAAATTGGGGCTGGTGACCTGATCTTGCATTCTTTGGCTGTAGAGGGGTGATCTGGACTTGGCCTCTTGGCTGAATATCCTCTCTCCCCACTGAAAGCAGGAGGTGCTCCGCTCTGCCAAATGGGGTCAGAGCCTCGAAGGGCGCTGCGTGGGATTGGGCTCTGCGAGGACATGGTTAGGATGGCCTGGGGCGCAGGGTATTAATATAAGGGGGTGAGGAAGGCAGAGGGGAAAAAACCAATTGATTTGCTGCCAGTTTAAAGAAAATGCAGTGAAAATTGCTTCCTGGAGCAGATCACAGAGACCGGGAACCATGACAGATGCCTACTTCAGAGCTATTGTCAGCAGCAAATGCTCTTTCCCCCTCTGGCCCGAGTGCCAGCTGTCCCAACGGGTGTGTTGTATTAATTTGGAAGGCATCAGAGCTGTTAACGTCACCACGTCACTGTCCAGAGTTAAACAAGTACACAGAGACCTCAGCTCCCTTAATACCATGGGAGACACATTAGGAAACGTCCTTTTAACCTTCTATTAAAGAAGAAAGGCAAAGCGGTCAGAGCGTTTGCAATGGGAAGCGTTAAGCAAGTATTCCATTGCAACACCATCCCTTGCTCCCTGTCCCTTTAGCTGGAGAGAGTTTTTAGAAGGAAAAAGCCCCTTGTCTGACTGTGTTAGAGGGTATCAGAGATGAGGTAACTGGGCTTTTGGGGACTAGAGAAGGAGTTCGCCGAGACCGGCTGGAGCTGGCATTGTTGCTGCTTTTGTTAAAGTCTGATCCTAAGGAGACAAAACAAGGCAAACCCCCGCCAAAGGGAAGAGAAAAGAACAGCAAAGGGAGAAAATGCAGCATCTGTCTCGAGTGCTGCTTATCACTGCTGCTGAAAAACCCAGGCCGGTCTGCTGGGCCACGCCGAGACCTGCAAACTCGCACCAGCATCGGGCTGTTCATGCAGGGCAAGGCTTTTAGCTGCCTCTTCCTGGTCACAGGCTCACAGCGTGTGGCAAAATGTGAGCGAGTAAAACCCGACTCTTCCTAGATCGAAGGCAAAAGGGGAAAGAGATGAAATAAGGGGGGAAGGGGAAGAGAGAGAAAGGGACACATGGGGGAGGGGGAGGTGTGTGTCACAGGCCTGGTCTACACTACAAAATTAGGTTGGTTTAACTACGTCGGTCAGGGGTGTGGAAAATTCACTCCCGAGTGGCGTTGTTAAGCCGACCTAAGTCCCTGTGTAGACAGCACTAGGTGGATGGAAGAATTAGTCCACTGACCTAGCCCCTGCCTCTCAGGGAGGTGGACTAGCTTCCCCGACAGGAGACACCTCCCCCCCCACGGCATAGGTGGTGTTTACACTGACGTGCTACAGCAGCAAGCCCCCAGTCTCACATCCCAGGTGGTGGTCGGGACTCAGCCAGAGCTGGTGGAGGTGACAGTCATCTCGTTCCGTCTCCCGGCCTGGTCAGGTCAGGACATCTCTCACTGTCTTCCAGAGCTGTTCCAAGCTGCAGCGGGGGGGACAAGGAAGGCAGCGGGAGAATGTGGAGGTTCGGATAATAGGGTTTCTGATGAACGGGAGGATACTGTATATGGAAGATCCTGGAGGGGAAAGGTGGAACTCGCCCCAAGTCTTGTCAGATTTATACTGATTCCTATTTGCATTAGCATAGAAGCTCGAGGCCCCAGCCAAGGTCAGGGTGAGAGACGGTCCCTGCCCTAATCCTGCAGGGGGGATGTGCACGGACAACCCCTGCACCTGCGGGCAGCTCATTGCAAGATTGGGGCCTAAACAGACAAGGGGTTGTGGGGAGGAAAGAAAGTCATCCTGGTGCTGCTGGATGACTGAGACCCAGAGGGAGTAAGGGCCTGAAAAAAGCCCATGAGAAAATCTGGCATTGATCTCTTCATCTCCCTTGCACCATTTTTAATTTCTAGGGCCCGTTAAACAAACCAAACCAAACCTGTTTACTGACCCCTGGAGTATTACAGATTGCCAAACTATGGGCTGATTGTGAGGAAGGTCTGTCTACACTAATCTAATCTATGCTGATACTGTGCCCATTACCACAGCGTCAGGGCATCTGACACTGCCACAGCATCCTCAGAGAATGTGGAATGGACCAGAATGCGCAGGTCCCGAGATGGCTTGTTTCACCAGGAGGCAGATGTTACCCTTGGCGAGGTTGGACTAGAGGTTAAATGGATGGTGGCGTCTCTCCAGTCTCTCGGGGCTTCCCCCAAGAGCTGTCAGAAGACAAACACCAGCTGGCTCAAAGTGGTTGTTAACTTGGATTTACTTATCTATGGGTGTTTTTCCTTAGCTTTATCTTTGCCATTTAATACACACACACAGGGATCACCTTACCTGGCACTGAAATGCAACCATCTCCAGGGCGGAGCTCAGTGCCATTTAACAGCCATCAACAACACAACTATAATAAAAGTTAGTTTAGGGCGGGAAGTTGCAGAACACCACAGCCAGCTGTACCTACGGGAGGAATTTATGGAGATGGAGTGTAGATACCCAATCAGGAATTCAGCCAGGATACACCCAATCCTTGCAAAAAGTGCTAAAAGACCTTCACGCACAACAAACAGTCAAGAACTCCAGCTGGACAGGCACATACATTGTAACAAATAACTGGTTTGATCCCTTTGCCTCTTTCTGTGAGCCAATTGTCCACGAATAGACCAGGGTCAATGCAAGTGTATTTGCAGCTAGAAATTATTTGCGGACTAATTGTCATGTACGATTCTTGGTCTGTGCCTTGTTCGCTGTGAGCATTCGGAAATTCAGAATTCAAGCGGTTTTGATTGGACACTCAGCTCACACGCTGTCGTTTCTGTTCTCTTACTGGATGAGCGTACGGCCAGATCGACCTGCATTTTTAAATCAAGACTGGAGGTTCTTCTGAATTATTCTGGAGAAGTCCTATGGTCTGTGACACACAGGAGGTCAGACTAGATGATCACAATGGTCCCGTCTAGCCTTGGAATTTATGATATAGTTTCTATTATTGTCATGAAATTGATGTAATGACACCAATTGGGTGAGTCCACACGGCTGTGCGTGCACTGGTTTAAACGCCATCATTCGGAAGCAAGGTGTCCACCCAGTGCTGCGCTGCATTGAAATGCATTTCACGCTGGGTAGGTATCTCGGGAGACTAAGCACTGCTTCTCTAAACTGTGCATTCTGGGTAATTTTCACAGGGGATTGTAGAATCCCAGCTGGATCCCAGAGGTTCCTGCCAATATCCTGCCGCATTCAGTGACTTAAAAGTTTGCTGCCTTGGCAAAGGATCGTCCCCACTGGCAATCTCACTCTAGCATATTTGCGGGAAGTGAGCATGAAAGAGGCACAGACAGAGGCAAAGCAGGTTTGGTTTAAAAATTCGAACCAATTCTCCGGATTCATTTATTTGCAGTGTTTATCCAGATCTCAGGTTCCCAGCTCCCCTGACAACCTGCCCAGCACAGCTCCGGCTAGCACTGACTCCGCATCCCCGAGCACCATGACAGAGCACGGACAGAGGGAAGGGTGCCACTTATCTACTTGTTCCTGCACCACCTAGTTTTTCCTTGGCAGTTCCCCAGCTGAGCGCTCGCTAAGCCGGACCCTGTTTCGTTGTCCCCGCCCAAGCTGTGATGGCTTCGTGTTTAGAGGATGGTGTTTTTTCCCCAGTCAGTCCCAATTTCCGTGCATGTGTCCTGTAAACCTGGCAGGGGCACGGCTACGGTTTCAGGTTTAATTCAGCTGCCAAAAGCCCCTTGTTTTGTGTCAGCTGTGATCTCATGCTGTCACGCAGGGCTGGCCTTATCAGGAGGTGAACTGAGGCGGCCGCCTCAGGTGCCAGCCTGGTGGGGAGGGGGGCACTAGGACCCAGAGTGTAGAAAATAGTGTCTGCTGCTGGTGCATATGTATTCTCTCTGCTCTAGACGCACAGAGATGGTGGAGTGCTGGGCTGGAGGAAGGAGGGCACAAGAGACAGAACAGACAGGCAGGAGAAAAGGGGAGAGGGAATAACAGAAAGCAGCAGGAGCTGCAGGGAGAGAGAGGAGGAGGAGCCTCTTATGTACCTCTCCAGCACCCCCAGGAGCCTGGACTGATTCACACCAGCTTCTCAGGGAGCTTCCTGGTTCCTGCTGCTTCCCTGAAGCCACTTGAGGAGAACAGGCAGTCAACTGAAGTAGTCGGAGCTACTTAGGCTCTTAAGACGCTGATATCTTCCCTCACTCAGGCCCTGCTACCAGCCTGCTTATTTGTCCCCTTCAATTGAGTGTTGAGAGCCACTCTAGCTGGCACAGAACAGCAGTCCTGAGTGAAAGAAGAAAACGCCCCTCTGGGGCAGCATTCAGAAAAAGAAAGAAAGCAAAGGAAGCTTTTCTATCTAAGCAGGAAGGAGCTCTCCCGAGATACATAGACACAAAGGGACCGGCTCTGTTCAATATCTTCATCAACGACTTAGATATTGGCATAGAAAGTACGCTTATTAAGTTTGGTATCATCCGCAAACTGGGAGGGATTGCAACTGCTTTGGAGGACAGGGTCATAATTCAAAATGATCTGGACAAATTGGAGAAATGGTCTGAGTTAAACTTCATCCTGTTTAACAAAGACAAATGCAAAGTGCTCCACTTAGGAAGAAAAAAATCAGTTTCACACATACAGAATGGGAAGAGACTGTCTAGGAAGGAGTACGGCAGAAAGGGATCTAGGGGTTATAGTGGACCACAAGCTAAATATGAGTCAACAGTGTGATGCTGTTGCAAAAAATGCAAGAAAACATGATTCTGGGATGTAGTAACAGGTGTGTTGTGAGCAAGACACAAGAAGTCATTCTTCCGCTCTACTCTGCTCTGGTTAGGCCTCAGCTGGAGTATTGTGTCCAGTTCTGGGCACCACATTTCAAGAAAGATGTGGAGAAATTGGAGAGGGTCCAGAGAAGAGCAACAAGAATGATTAAAGGTCTAGAGAACATGACCTATGAAGGAAGGCTGAAAGAATTGGGTTTGTTTAGTTTGGAAAAGAGAAGACTGAGAGGGGACATGATAGCAGTTTTCAGGTATTTAAAAGGGTGTCATAAGGAGGAGGGAGAAAACTTGTTCACCTTAGCCTCTAAGGATAGAACAAGAAGCAATGGGTTTAAACTGCAGCAAGGAAGGTCTAGGTTGGACATTAGGAAAAAGTTCCTAACTGTCAGGGTGGTTAAACACTGGAATAAATTGCCTAGGGAGGTTGTGGAATCTCCGTCTCTGGAGATATTTAAGAGTAGGTTAGATAAATGTCTATCAGGGATGGTCTAGACAGTATTTGGTCCTGCCATGCGGGCAGGGGACTGGACTCGATGACCTCTCGACGTCCCTTCCAGTCCTAGAATCTATGAAATGTTCACGGTGAGCCCTCTGGCCCCAGTGAGGATGTGAGTGGTGAGGAGATGCCTGATCTTCCAGTTAGAGTGCAGGTGACCTGGCAGCTTCTGCAGCATCCGTATCTCCATCTCAAATGCACATTCCTGAAGAAGTGTAGATCAGAGAAGAGTGTGGTGGAGGCGCAAGAAACAGCTGCTGCTGAGTTTAGTTCCTTAAGTCTAGATGATCCAGGACTGTGGACCCACTTGAGCAGTAGCCTGAGGGACTTGCTTGTACCGCATGGGCCACAGCAAGTGAAAAACTTCATGTTCTCCAAGGACAATGAAAATAGAAGTTTCCATCCAACACATTACTGGCGTGAAATCCCCAATGGTGACAAACTGGAGAGGCCATGGCTTATGTATTCAAAAACCCAGAATGCTGCATACTGTTTTTGTTGCAAACTCTTCCAGTCTAATGTTCCAGCCACATTGGGTTCTACAGGAACAAAGGACTGGAAAAATCTGGCATGCCACAAGAAGGCAGCAAATCACCAGAGAGCATTCCATAAGTGGAAAGAGCTTGAGATGAGACTAAGGTTAAAGGCCACCATAGATGATCAGCATCAAGAGAAGATTGCATCAGAGTCTCTTTACTGGCAAAATGTTCTGAAAAGGCTCATTGCCATTGTGAGAATGCTTGCTATCCAACACCTAGCACTGCCTGGCACTTCAGATCAGCTGTATGTGCCAAACAATGGAAACTTGCTTAAAATTGTGGAGCTGATGGCTGAGTTTGATGCTGTACTCCAGGAGCATCTAAGAAGAGTCACCACCCAAGAAATGTACACACACCACTACCTTGGAAAAACAATTCAAAATGAGATCATACAGTTACTGGCAACAAAAGTCAAACAGAAGATTGTGGCATATCTGAAGTGAGCAAGATATTACTCTGTTATTCTGGACTGCACACCTGATATCAGCCATATGGAACAAATGACTTTAATGGTGCGTTTTGTAACAGCAACAGAACCTAGTGAAAACGTCCCTGCAATGGTGATTGTCAGAGAGCATTTTCTAGAATGTATTGACATTGATACTACAGGAGCTGGTATGACAAATGTGCTTCTTAAAAAGCTGGAAGGTATGAGAATTGCAATAGCTGACATGAATCATAGAATATCAGAGTTGGAAGGGACCTCAAGAGGTCAACTAGTCCAACCCCCTGCTCAAAGCAGGACCAATTCCCAGCTAAAGAGGTCAGGGCTACGATAATGGTGCCAACATGAGAGGAAAGAACAGAGGAGTGCAGACACGGATCCGAGCGTTAAACCCTCAAGCTTTTTTTGTCCCATGCAGTTCTCATTCATTGAACTGGGTGGTCAGTGATGTGGAATTAGCTTCTAGTGAGGCTGCTGAATTTTTTAATGTAATTCAAAGCATCTATGTATTTCTCTCTGCATCAACTCATCGATGGCAAATTTTGAGGCAACCTCTGGGAACATCCTCTCTGACACTGAACCCACTGAGTGCCACATGATGGGAAAGTCGAGTGGAGGCGATAAAGCCTATCAAACACCAAATTGGGAAGATAGATGATGCCATAGTTGCCAGTATGGAGGATAATGCTGTGACAGGAACTGTTCATGGGAGAAGAGTGGTAGAGGGAAATGGAATCACCAGAAACATACCTAACTTCAAATTTCTGTGTGGCTTAGTGTTGTGGCATGACATACTGTTTGAAATAAATGTTGTAAGCAAGAGACTCCAAGGCGTTGACCTTGATATACCTGGAGCAATGAAACAACTGGACAAAGCAAAGTCCTACCTACAGTCTTACTGTTCAGATGAGAGATTTCAAAACCTTCTGAAGAGTGCACAGAAGTTGGCAGAGGAACTTTGCACTGAAGCTATTTTCCCACCCATTCAAGAATACAAGAGTCACCGAAGAAGAAGACATTTTGATTACAAGGCACGGGATAATCCCATAAGAGATCCCAAACAATTCAAAGTTGAATTCTTTAACCAGGTGTTAGATTGTGCAATACAGTTAATTGAAGAACATTTCATGCAGCTCAAGGAACACAGCAGTGTATTTGGGATGGATGTTGTAGGATATTCCAAAACTCCTCACTATACCTGAAGACCTACACCAGCAATGCAGGGCACTAGAGACAGTGCTGACACATGATGACATGGGTGATATTGATGCGAGTGATTTAGGTGATGAACTGAAAGCCCTTTCAAGATACATTTCAGCAGGATCAACTCCAAAGGCTGTTCTGGAATATATGTGCACAAATAAGATGACCACCTTCTTTCCAAATGCTTTTGTTGCTCTGCGCATACTTCTAACACTTCCTGTAACAGTTGACAGTGGAGAACGCAGCTTGTCGAAGCTGAAGTTAATAAAAACCACATCTACGCTTCACAATGACACAGGAGAGGCTGGTCGGCCTTGCAACCATCTCAACAGAGCATGAGCTGGCCCAGACTGTGGACCTTCAGGAAGCAGTTCAAATCTTTGCAACCAAGAAGGCACAGAAAGTACCACTTTGATTATTCAAACAGATACAAATGCCAGTGTTTACTATGCAGACAAGAAAAGTTATTGCTGTTCAGGCGTTTGAAAGTTAAGCATTACTTAAAATATCTTGTTCAAAAATTTTAAGTTGTTAGTTCTCCTTTATTGGGGTGGGTAGCAGAGCAGGACCATGAGAGGAGTAGGATAGGAAGAAGGCAGAATTGAGACCTTTCAAAGTTTTGGCCCAAGTGAGGGGACATGGGAGCATCATTTGAGCTCCCCTCCTCAGGTGCCAAAATGTTGTGGGCCAGCCCTGCTGTCACGCTGCAGCATGACATAACGATAACTGCCTCGTAAACTCAGACCTCCAAGAGTTACTTCCTGACTGCAGGTGTCAGATTAGGCTGGGTTAGGTGCCCCACCTTCTCTTTGCCTTGTATGCACCATCCATACCTGTCGTCCAGGAGGTTTAGTGCTTTGAGAAGGAATCATGATGCTGCCACTGACTCACTGTTTGGCCATGGATAAGTCACGTCCCCTTTCTCTGCCTCAGTTTCCCCATCTGTAAAACAAAGATAGTACTGACCTACTTCAAATTGCTTTTGCCATCCTTATGACAGGGGATATTTGGCAGCATCTGTCAAAGCCAGGAAAGCAGGTCTAAGCTCCATCTTCCAGAGAGGGTTGTTTAAAACCTCACTAGCTGCTTTAGAGCTCATTGTTGGCAGAGCTGCCCGTTTAACTGAAGGCATAATTTTAAACCGACTTAGTTATACCAGGGCAAAAGGACATGTGGACATGCCTATTTCAGTTTAAATATGGGTTACTTCAGTTTATCTTAGCTAGATTGGGAACACGTTGAAACTAGACCGAAATGAGCTACTCAAAGCAAAATAAGGGCATGCACTCAGGGATTTGCACCAATTTAACTAAACTGGAGCAATCCTTCTGTTTAGACAAGCCCTTAGTCTGTTTTCCAGCCTGAGACTGGGAGCGTTTCTAGCATCTCTGTAAAGCTCTTGTGAGAGGCAGAAGCTGGGAGTGCAGACTTTAAGGCCAAAAAGCAGAGTTTGGGAGGAGAGGAATGGGGGGGGGGGGGGGGGGGGAGGGGAGATCTTTTTTGCTGCTTTATTATGTATTAGGAAGGAAGGAAAGAAACATGGTTTTTCTGCTCACTTTTAAAATTCAAATTTCACGCTTTCTGCACCCCTGGATGGATGACTGGAGAACCAACAGATTTATGAGCTCACACACAAGGAAGTGAAGCCTGGTTAATTGAGAGTGGGAGGGGTTTTTAACTCAGACACTATTTACTTGGGTCATACTAACACAAACGTATAACAAACAGCTGGGAGAAAAGCTCTCTTTGTTAAAAATCAGGCATTCGTATCACTTGTATTAAAGGCGAAGAAAGGTCCCAAGCCATATTTCTGAGTCATCTAAACAACTAACACCACAAACGGAAGACAAGGCTTATTATTCCTGATATTTTTACAGTAAAAAAAACAAATAGGGGAAAAATCAACCCTTCCAGGCCTTTGTTAGCCATTCCAAGGAAGCAAAAGAGGGCAGAAGCTCCAATTGATTTCCCCTTGTAAATCACTTTGAACAGAAGGATGAGAAGTTAGTTTGCTGCCGATGGGATGTGAATGCAGGTGGCTTCTCTTATGGGCGCTGTCATGCACTATGCTGCTTATAAAGCAAGGAATTCCCATCTTCATCCTCTAATGATAAAGCAACCGCCTCTTTCCCCGCCGTCTCCGCTCTCTCTCGAGCACCCGGCTCATTCTCAGGGTGCCCCCCCAGCTGCTTTTCTCGCCTGACAGTGACTCCTCAAGGAGGGCAGATGGGAGCATTGCTACCGGTTGGCTCGGTGGTGCCTCTGGGGACGGGAGAGCTTTGGCAGAGCGTGGGGAGTTGTCTGGGAGACAACGGCAAGAGTGGGTCAGATGGCTGGGAGGATCTGGCCAGGCAGGCGTTGAAGGGTAGACTTGAAGATTTGCATTTGAAATTCGTTAACCCACGTGGGGGCTTCCCAGCCTAAGGAAGCGCATGCCACAGGGGCAGCTGGTCCTCGCCGGTTACAAATACTGCTCTATTGTAGCTCTTTCGAGACTGTAGCGTCGGGCTTGGTAGAGGAGAGACAGGCCTGGGCTGGGCTGAGTATAAAGGGGGATTCTTTCTTGAGGCTGCAGGACACAGACCGACACGGTGGTTTTCTTGCTCCCAGCTGGACTAACACAGGCTTTGCTGTCTGGTGCCTCTGCACAGGGGGGGGGGGGGGGGGGCAGGCGGCGGGAGAGCAGTCCGGTGACTATACTGCAATAATCCCTCGCTCAGCTAGACTTCCCATGTGTGACTTGGGTACATCCCTTAGGGTAAAGTCTTCAAAAGTATCCGAGGGCTTATCCCACTAGGCGGCTATAACCCCGCCGTGTAGATGCAGATTACAGCTATTGACGGGAACGCTATTTCCCCAGCCAATGGTAGCTGGATGGACAGAAGAATTCTTCCCTCAGCCTAGCTGCCTCTGCCCTGGGTATTAGTGCAGCGTAGCTAAATCGCCGTATGGATTTTGCACACTCCTGAAAGCTGGAACTGCGTCAACCTAAGTTTCCAGTGTAGACCAGGCCTGACTGACTAGGATCCTAAGGCTCATTTTCAGAGGTGAGGTAGACACTTAGGGCCCAGATCCACAAAGGTAGTTAGGCACCTACATACCACCAAGGATCTGGGCCCTAGAAGCCGGAGTCTCATGGCTGAATTGCTTTTGAAAATGTAAACTAGGCTCCTCCATCACTATTGAAATTTTACTCTTACTCTCTCTGCCCAATATTCTCCAAGTACTTTGCAAAGGGCAGGGCAATGTCATTATGCCTATTTTACAGATGGGGAAACGGAGGCACTGAGTGATCTGTTCAAGCAGGTCAGTGGCGGAGTTGGGACTAGAACTCAGATCATAACATTACTATGTTTTTGACATACAAGCAGAGACATTATCTAAAACCATCAGTATTCTTACTGGAAGGTTGCAACATAACAGGACTGTATTCTTTAGAATTCAGAACAGTAACACACCAGAACCAAAAACAGAGGGAGAAAAAGCAGGCTGCTCTCCAAACAGAGAGGCACAACTCACCTCACCTTATTGTTGGCTGACTGCCTGCCTGCAGAACTGAGTGCTGCTAGGCCCAGATCCCACACTTCTCTAGAGAGTCCCTTAGCCTGCACAAGCTGGACCAGGAAATCCCTCTGAAATGTATAGTGACAGACTCATTTTAACCCAGTTTTTAACACCCCACCACACATGACCTCAAGAATGATCATACACAGAACTTTTCATTGGTGGGTCTCAAAGCATTCATCATCCCCCCTTTTTCTAAATTGGGGGAACAAAGGTACAGTGAAGTAGAGACACTAACAGCCTGCCTGCTGTATGTGAAATTTGATTAGATCAAAGCCACTTAAACTCCTGCCAAAAATTCTCTATTTATTCCAGATGATGTAGCTGATTAACAATCAATCACCCTTCGGTATTATAGGACTATTCCAACTGGATCAGGAGCAGAGAAGAGCTAGCAGGATGATCAGGGGAATGGAGAGCGGATTTTAGGAGAGGAGCTTGGTTTAGTTAGTCTGGCAAAAAGGCAGAGTGAGCGGAGATCTATAGAGACATGGGGCTGGGGGAGTAAACACCAGCGAGGATGAACAGCTATTGAAGCTAAAGGACAATGTTGGCCCAAGAACCAGTGAGGGTAAACTGGCCGGGCATACATTTAGACTGGGAATGAGAAGAAGGTTTCTAACCCAATAGACAAACAACCTAACTAGTCTGAAGATGGCGCATGATAAGCTTCTGAACAGGAGGGGGTTACCTGCGATGGCAGGGCGTAGCGATGTGGGACTCACCCGCGCAGCGTCTCCTGCTGGATGTCTCTGGGAATCAGCTCATCCAGCCATTGGAGCGCCCTCTGCAGGCCAATGTCCCACTGCCGCTTGGCCTGTGTCCCTGCCAGACCCAGTGCCCCATTATCTGGGGTGCAGCCCCCTGGCCTTACACCCCTCAGTCTCAGGGTGTCCCATCCCTGGGGAACCCCCACCCACTATCCCCACCTTGCCTGAGTCTGGGCTACTGCCAGTCCTCATCTAGCCCGCACTCCCTGGGGCAGACTGAAGTGTAAAAGCCACTCATCATAGGCAAGGTTGGGTTTGGACCGGCTGCCTTTGCCCACCCCTGGGCTGCCTCCTGCAACCCCCAGTACCTGTTGGCCTTCTGCTAGGCCGCAGCCTGGGGCTTTCCAGGCTGGAGCCTCCCCTGCTCCTCTACCTTTCCCCAGCCATGCTCCACTCAGGTACTCTGCTCAGATCCCTCCCTCTCAGAAACTAGAGGGAGTCTATCTGTGCTTCTGGCTCAAAGCCTTTTTATAGGGGCTGGCTGTGGTCTGTTTGGGGCGTGGCTCCCAGCTGCGCCTACTTCCCCAATCAGCCTAGCTTTTCCCTTGCCCCAGCCCTCTGCCAGGGCTGTTTTAAGCCCTTCCGGGCAGGAGCGGGGAACCACCCTGCTACACGGGCTGAACTCAAAGACCTGGGAGGTTCCTTCCCGTCCTGTGTTCCTAGGTAGCGTGCATTCTGCCGGGCCCCACAAACACGATGGTGCTCGGGAGTCTTCCACACTTGCCCACATCTGTGGGTTAACATTTGAACTCCTGCTCTTATAGCAATATAAAATCTACGACGGGACTAAATCCAATAGCAAAAATAGCATCTACAGAGCACGCTATAGGGTCAGACTCCGGGACCAAGCGAGATGGAAATGCAAATCCTAAATGGCTTACGGACGCTTCCGAATGCATCTCTGGGATGAAGTGTCAACTTGCCAGCATTAGGGGCTTGATCCATTGCCCATAGGGGAGGAGGCAAGACTGGGATGGAAAGTGGGTCCGGGAATTAACTACACTGATAAGGGTCACGCTAACAACCTTCCATTACAGCGTGAAGGGGGGTCTGAGCACAGGACCGGGAGCCGGGGACAAGCGTGGAGCCTGGCCCTGCAGCTGGTTTCATGCTAGCTCTGAGCAGGCCGGGGTTCTCTGTAACACCTCCAATGGGGATCTGGCCTGTGAAAACAGGACACACACAAAACCTTCCTGACCTTTGTGCTGGAGTCACTATCCCTGCTGCCCGGTCACGATACTGCAGGGCGTTTTGCGGCCCAAGGGGGCGGATGGGGATGGAGCAGCCGGAAATCAGAAAGGCTGCAGCCTCAGATAAATCCCAGCGCAAAGAGAGGGAGCTGGGGAGGATTCACGTCAGCTGCTGACCCCATTCCCGGTGCTCCTAAGGAGCTGAGCAGTCTAAGGGGATTCGCTCCAATCCGTTGCTCCCCTGGCAGTATAGTCACTTGATCATGCTATCCACCTGACACCCTGCATATCTAGCCCATCTACTGCCCCAATCCTGCAACATGGAGCGTGCTGGCCTGGCGAAGTCAATGGGTCTTGCCCTGGACACAGCCGCCAGCATGCCAGAGGCAGGATCAGGGCCTCTCCCGCTCTCTGCTGGGGCAGCCTGACTGTTCCATTTGCACTCTGTGGCAGCCGGGCGTCAGTTGCTTGCTGTTTGGTGTGAAATTTCTGTTTTCCTGAGCTCCGCAAAAGCCAGCCAGGTTTTTCACCCTCTGCCTCAGTCCTTTGCAAAGCAAAAACCTGGGTGTGTATTACCAGGCAGCAGCGGATTCCAGCAGAATTATTACTTTCCCTGGGAGAGGCAATGGAGGGATCTTGTATTACCCTCTAGTGGTGCTCTGAAAGATTTCCAGATACTTTATTTAATAGCAAGGTAACTACAAAAGCACCAAAGTATGTTAGTACCTGCCTGCCCTGCTGTGTTTTTGCATATGCAAGCCCTGATTCTGCAAAGACTTAGGGACCTGATTAACTGTACTCATGTGAGTCATTGGGGTTACTTGCGTAAGTAAAATTAAGCACATAAGTGATTGCAGCATTGGGGCTTTGAGGTAGGGTTGCCAACTGTCTAATCACACAAACCCAAACACCCATGCCCCGCCCCTTTCTTGAGACCCCGCCCCTTATCCGAGGCCCTGCCCCACTCACTCCATCCCCCTCCCTCTGTCACTCAGTCTCTCCCACCCTCACTCACTTTCACCAGGCTGAAGCAGGGGCTTGGGGCTGAGGGGTTCGGAGTGTGGGAGAGAGCTCCAGGCTGAGCCTGGGGCAGGGGGTTGGGGTGCAGGAGGCGGGGCAGGGTGCAAGGTCTGTGAGGGAGTTTGGGTGCTGGAGGGGGCTCAGGGCTGGGGCAGAGATTGGGGTGTGGGAGGGGGTGAGGGGTGTGGGCTATGGGAGGGAGTTTGAGTGCAGGAGGGGGCTCCGGGCTGGGGCAGGGGGTTGGGATATGGGAGGGGCTTTGGGCTGCTGGATCTGGGAGGGGGCTCAGGGCTGGGGCAGAGATTGGGGTGTGGGAGGGGGTGAGGGGTGTGGGCTATGGGAGGGAGTTTGAGTGCAGGAGGGGGCTCCGGGCTGGGGCAGGGGGTTGGGATATGGGAGGGGCTTTGGGATGCTGGATCTGGGAGGGGGCTCAGGGCTGGGGCAGGGGGTTGGGTTGCAGGAGTGGGTGAGGGGTGTGGCCTTTGGCCAGGGGGCACTTCCGGGAGTGGCGCGGGGTCAGAGCAAGCAGGGAGCCTGCCTTAGCCCCGCTGAGCCGCCGGACTTTTAGTGACCTAAAATCTCCCGGTTTGGCTTCAGTAGCCTCTGGGAGAGAGCCCAATTCCGGGAGACTCTGGGCGAAACCGGGAGGGTTGGCAACCCTACTTTGAGGTGAATTTCCAGGCTAATACCGGCATTTTAAACATTAAATGGCCTTACCTGTGTTATTATTTATTTTATTAAAATCAAATTGTATTTTAAAAAAATCAAATATGCCTTTAAGCATCGTTTAGGTTATAAACTGCAAGGACTGTGTGACTACTTCTTGAATTTGTGCTCTGCAAAATTGGCACTGAAATTAAAAGTATTAAAGAAATGAATAGCAGCACCGACTTTTGTGCTGTTTGTTTCTTGTAAAATCCTCTCTGATTGGGGAAAGGAAGAGAAACTCCAGTTAGTTTCACTTTGTTTCTGGTCAGTTTGGGATCAGCGTCCCTGTTCCTGGATCAGCCCAAGGTTAATCTGATAGTTCAGAAACAAAACTGGGAATCAGAAAAACTGTTCTCTCTGGCTTTGCCATGGACTCCTTAGATCACTCTGGGAAAGGCCACCTGATCTCTCTGAGCGTGAGCTTCTGTAAAATGGAGATAATGCTGGTTCTCTACTTCACAGTGGTGGTGCAGAGATAAATGCATTCATATTTGTGAGGAGTTCAGACATGACAGTGATAACTTGCATAGACATACCTATAAATAGCTCTTTGGGTTGCAAACACTTTAGGGGGAATGTGTCAATCCAAACAAAACACTTATTCTCAAGGACTTTGAGAGAAAGGGCAGCATTTCTATTTATACTGGGCTTGGAGAAAAAGCCCTTTTTTCAATAGCAAAACCCAGTTAACTTTACATTTGGATTGTAACAAGTCAAGATGGATTATAACTTTACAGACCCAAACCTCATTTGGGGGCACAAGCTACCTTTATTATTACATATATTGCAGTAACAAACAGAGTCTGCAGGCATATATGGGGACGGGAGCCTAAGAGGGAAATTGAGGTAGCAGACAGATGACCAGCAGGTTAAATGGACTGTAATCCAGTCTCTGTAGAATTGCAGGTACTTCCTGCTTCTGCATGACCCCAGAAATAGTAAGAGAAGATCATTTATATTAGCTACCTTGCTCCCATTCTCAGCCAGAACAACAGAGGGGCATATCAGTGGGGGAAGGAGGGAATGACCAGCTAACCAAACATTTGACTATTCATTTAAAACCTCCTGTTTTTGAGTCTGCTTCTTCACACACTCTCAGCAGCCAAGCTGACAATGAACAGCACTTCAGAGGGTCAGCCACATACATCAGAGCCTGGTAACTAGGGGCTTTGCAATCAGGGATGGCGGTAGCACCTTGTAGCTAGAAATAATAATCAGACTGTAAATTCTTCAGGACAGGGGCTGTCTCTCACTAGGTGTACGTCCAGTGCCCAGCACAAGGGGCCCTGATCAGCCAGAGACTAGAGCTGCAGTATTGCTAACCCTAAGTGCTCACAAATCATGAGATATTACAAATAATACGTGTGGGGCCTTTTAATTTGCCGTATGTTTGGAGACTTTAGGGCTCACATTGTAAAGTGTTTGTCCACAACCAACAGGGCTAGATACAGGGTGGGATTCACAAACGTACTTAGGCACCTAAACCCTGGCCTGAGGCACCTAAGTCCCGGTTTTGGCTCCACTGTGATCCACAAAACTCTTGTCAAACCGGGTGCCCAAATTCACTCGGTGCCTAGGTTTTCAGAGTTCTCACCACCCTTGTTTCTGACTTCGGGCATGAGTTCTGCTGCCTCCCACCAGGCATTGGGTGGGTCCTCTATCTCCCACGGGAGCTCCAGAGCGACCTAGGAATCAGAGAAAGGTAGACATTCGGGTGTCCAGGTCAGTCACATGCAGACCTGGTCCGTGCTCAGAGGCAGCAAGTCCCATTCAAATCTGGCCAGAGGAGGAGATGGGGGAGGTACCCACCTTATACCTTTTAGTAAGGTGACCAGATAGCAACTGTGAAAAAAACAGGACAGGGGGTGGGGGGTAATAGGCACCCATGTAAGAAAAAGTCCCCAAAATCGGGACTGTCCTTATAAAAATGAGACATCTGGTCACCCTACCTTTTAGCCCAGCAGTTAGAGCACGCACCTGGGATGCAGGAGACCCAGGTTCAATTTCCCCTCTCTCGGCCAGCCGGGAGAAAGGGTTTGAAGAGGGGTCCCCCGCCTCTCAGGACAGTGCTCCAACCACTGAGCTATTCTGATGTGGGGCTCATCCAATCTCTCCCGGTGAAGCTGTTCCGCGGTGGATCGCTAATGAAAGAGCAACTGGGGCTGGGGGACCAGGACCAGGGTCGTGAGGCTGCAGTGTCTCCCCCCCCTCAGCGACGCTGTGCATTCATCACACTGGAATAGCCACCGGCCCAGAGGGACAAGGCTAGTGTGGCCCTTTGTGGATCGCAGCGTTGTCCCTGGGAGTTTCCAGGCCCTGAACCGCTAGGCCCTGGCCCGTCGCACACCCCAGCCCAGCCTCTTTGTTCAAGGACCGTGGCCATTCTTGGCTCATGCTGGAGCTGGGGCTCCAAGCAGAACCCCTGATCGTGGGCGGCTGGCGGTAGCAATTGGCAGTGCTGCCGGGGTGCAAATAATAATATTAATTCATCCCCCAGGCCCGTGCACCGGTTATCGGCTGCACCATTTCAGTGCTGCTCGCATGCTGCGCCCCTTTAAGACGCCTTCCAGGCTCGCTGCTGTGTTGCTAGGCGAGCTCGTTGCCTGGCAACAGTTGTCCCCCAGTCTCTTCAGGATGCAGAGGACTACACCTCCCAGAATCCCTTGAGTGTCCCTTTCTAGCCGGCCGTTGCCATGGTTCTATGAAAACAATATGGCTGCCTCCAGCCCTGCAGGCAGGCAGAGCCAGGGGCGAGCTTGGCTGTGCCCCGCAGGCGTGGGGGTGTAGAGGCCTGGCCTGGATCCGGCTGGCGGCCGAGCAGATGGCGAACGGGGAGCTGGACGAGGAGAGCCTGCAGGAGCTCTACAGCTGGGTGGATGCCGTCCCCCTGTCCCGCCCCAAGAAGAACATCACCCGGGACTTCAGCGACGGAGGTTGGGGGAACCAGATCCCAAACTCCTGGAGCTGGCCGCAGTCCGGCCGGGATCCAGCCTCCACAGCTTGAGGCCTAGGAGTGACCCAGGAATGGATCCCGATCAAATTCCCTGAGCTCAAGGAGAGTCCAGACCCAGATCCAGACTGGATTGCTTGAGCGCTGAATGCAGTGGGACCGACCTGGGATCCTGGATCGAAATACCCTGAGCTCTGGCGGAGTCCAGACCTGGATCCAGACTCTGCTGTAATGGGACCGACCTGGGCTCCTGAATCCAAATAGCCAGTGCTCTGGGGGAGTCTAGACACAATTCTGATCTTGACAGCTGACCCCTCTTTCTATAACTGGCCACATCCACCCTTGGGATGCAGTGAACTTTGGGAGAGTTTGGATCCAGCTCTGAACACCACAGACAGGGCTGCTCTATCGTTTGCAGATAGATGGGGTTGGGGGGAATGCGGGGGGAGTGCGTAAGGTTTGCACTGGTTGGTAAATGTCAGTTTCACCCTCTGGTTAAAAAACAAGTTTCTGTTTATTTTTTTAAAAAAATCAAGCAATATTCACAGAGAGGAAAACGAAATTAAAATAACATGGCTCTAGGGTTACTAAGAAAGAGGTGCGTGAGTGAGAGACTGCAGACAAATTCCTAGTCTCTGTGTCCAAACGGCGCACAACACAACTCAGGATTATTTGCAAAGGTGGATTTAAGTCTCCTCTGTGCCCCCCAATCCTGGAGCCCTCTGGCCAAACCCTTGAGATAAGGGACAGCAGGCTCAATGTATGCGAGCTGCCCACAACGCCTAAAGAGAGGGGCTGCCCAGGTGTTACTACAGGTCAATTTTGGCCAGCAGAGCCAGGTGGTGTCACCAACTTTTGCACACTTATTGCAACCCTCATATTTCATGTTTTCCTTAAAGCCCCAGTGGCTGAAGTCAGCTGACTATGTGAGAACTTCAGCTTCCATTTCAAAAATAGGAAAGTAGGTCTCTAGCTCTCTTGGTTACAGAAAAAAGCTTGAAAACATGAGTTCTAAAGGTTTGAAAAAACAAAAACAAAACCCAAGGCAAATAAAGAGCCAACATTGATTAATTTTTAAAATCTTGTGATTTTTTTAAAGCCAATCTCACCATTTTTTCTGGGTCTGGCTTATGATTTTTGACTGTGTGGGGTTGGTAACGCTGTTTACTGCTGCAGATGATGCATGAAAGGGAAATAACCTGGATGCCTCTTTGATCCCAGGGCAAGTTTGCAGGGTTGCTGGTTAGAAGAGATGAATTCTTCTTTGTGTATTTGTCCAAGTGGCTGTCACTTCTGAAGTGCATGAGTCCCACGTGTGCACTCAGAGAAAGATTAAGGTTTCCTAGGGCCCTGGGCCAGATCAAGTGAGTGGCCCCTCCCCAGCCCTTCCGCTTGCAGTCCTGCTCCCGTTTTGCCCCTTCCACCTGCAGCCCCGCCCACGGCCCTACCCTATTCTGCCTCTTCCTCCCCACAGCCCCACCCCTGTCCCGCCCCATTCCCCCCCCCCCCCCCAGGGCAGCCCACAACCCGTTTGCTCCTTTCTGCCCTCACAAAAATCTGGCAGCAGATTTTTTCCAGCGCCTCCCTATAGACTGGGGCCCCTGGGCACAGGCCCCGTTGGCCCAGTGGCTAATCTACCACTGTGTGCACTGCCTGCATGGGGCTGGTCGTACAAGTACTTGACGTAGAATCCCAGTTGCTATGAGGTAAGGAACCCTTCTTTTTCACTTGTGAATCGATCCTCTTAGCTCTGGAATCTCTGCGAGACAATAACTAGTCTTGGCCGTGGTTTATACTGTATCTTTCCAGAGCATCCGTATATATAACGACGTCTCATTGTTTTCATTATGCAGATCACGGCGCGATGCTCAGGCTGACCTCTCCGAGCACGGCATTGTCACTGATTCCTCTTCTTTCCTATGCAGTTCTAGCAGCAGAAGTGGTGAAATTTTACTTTCCCAAAATGGTGGAAATGCACAATTATGTCCCAGCGAATTCAACGCAACAGAAACTCTCCAACTGGGGCCATCTCAACAGGTAAACCTGTGCCCAGCGCCCCTCACGTAGCACGGTGCTGGGGATATGGGGCCATGGAGCTGGGGGTTCATAGGGAAAACAGTGATTCAGTTTCCTTGTTATTTTCCCACTCCTCTGCATCTTTCTGACCTCATACACACCTACCAATACCATGCAGCTTCTCCGCTCTCACACTCTCTGCCAACGCCAAACAGTGGCTTGGACTTCATACCTCTCTGACCTCCCCCCAGGTCCTGTGCAGCCTTCCTCTGCATGCTGAGCATGGTCCTCCGCGCCGCTGGGGTAAATCTCCCTGGTCATTCTATTACAGATTTAAACGTCACTATCATTGAACAAAAAAACTTCAGAAACAGACTTCAAAGAGAAACAGCAGAACTAAAATTCATTTGCAAATTTAACACCATTAATCTGGGCTTGACTAGGGACTGGGAGTGGCTGGCTCATTACAGAAGCAGCTTTTCCTCTCCTGGAATTGACACCTCCTCATCTATTATTGGGAGTGGACTACATCCACCCTGATTGAATTGGCCCTGTCAACACTGGTTCTCCACTTGCGAAGTAGCTCCCTGCTCTCCATGGGTCAGTATATAATGCCTGCATCTGGAACTTTCACTCCATGCATCCGAAGAAGTGAGGTTTTTACCCACGAAAGCTTATGCCCAAATAAATCTGTTAGGCTTGGTCTACACTACCCCCCCTAATTCGAACTAAGGTACGCAACTTCAGCTACGTGAATAACGTAGCTGAAGTTCGAAGTACCTTATTTCGAATTAGTTCAAACTTACCTTGGTCCACACTCGGCAGGCAGGCTCCCCCGTCGACTCCGCGGTACTCCTCTCGGCGAGCTGGAGTACCGCAGTCGACGGCGAGCACTTCCGGGTTCGACTTATCGCGTCCAGACTAGACGCGATAAGTCGAACCCAGAAGTTCGATTTCCAGCCGTCGAACTTGCCGGTAAGTGTAGCCAAGGCCTTAGTCTTTAAGGTGCCACCAGACTCCTTGTTGTTTTTGTTGAGGTAAATCAGTGTCACTACATTGCCTTTGAGGGAGCTACACCCACATACCCCAGGTGAGGATCAGGCCCCCTTAGTCCAGGAGCGATGTTTCCACACGAGACTATTATAGGAACTCCAGCCAGTTCTGCAGAGCGGGTGCCCATACTCTGGTTTGACCATTCCCCCCCCATGGGGCGGTTTGTGCCCTTGCAGGAAGGTGCTGAACAAGCTGAATTTCTCCATCCCGGAAGATCTGATCCGGAAGATCGTACAGTGCACGCCTGGCGTGGTGGAGCTGGTGCTGCTCCCACTGCGGCAGAAAATCGAGGAGAAGCAGAAGCAGAGCAAGGTGGCATCTGGCACATATCAGGTCAGCGGTGCTCGAGGGACAGCGGGCGGCTCAGATGGTCAAACGTTGTGTAGGATCCTGTTGTGTATATGGGCCATGTGCTCAGGTCCTTGCTCAGGCAAACTCCCTTGGGAGCAAATGCTGGGTGAACACTGTGGAGCTCGGCCTACGGCTGTGGCAAGTAGGTGTAATTTACAAACCCAGAGCCATTAAACTGCATTCAGAAGGAGCATGGGTAAAGTGCAGGAAGTGTAAGAGTCATCACAGGGACTGGGAGGCATGAGTTCTCTTCCTGACGCTCACAGAGGTGCTGTGTGCCTCAGTTTCCCCATTTTCAAAATGGGCCGGCTAGACTCTCCCAGCGAGTGCGTGGGGGTTGATTCATTTATTTATTGCAGGATAGTGACTCACCAGTCAGCACGCTCCCTTGCGGCTGTTCATGGCATTGCAAGACCTTCCCCTTCATCCGATGGCCACTCAGGCCCTGGGGTGGTCTGGTTCTAGTCACTCAGCCCGCCAGCCCGGTCACATACGCTGATGTACAGGGCTACCTCCCCATCGCAGGGCCCACCACAGGACTCCACTGCTACAGCTTCCTCCTGGCTCCTTTCCCAGGCAGCAGGGACCCCAGACCCCTTTGCTCCTGGGTCTCTCACTCCCACGTCTCCCCCTTTCTGGCTCTTTTCTTCTACTCTGAGCTCCTTCCCTGAGGCAATCAGCTGGGTTTTAGAGGTTTTTAGGGCCTGGCTTGACAAAGCCCTGGCTGGGATGATTTAGTTGGGGTTGGTCCTGCTTTGAGCAGGGGGTCGGACTAGATACCTCCTGAGGTCCCTTCCAACCCTGATAGTCCATGATTATGATTATGAATTATGCCGAACCCCCTCTCCCCCAGGTGAGAGCTAACTGGGCCCACCAGCTCCCGTTAACCCTTTGTCTACCTGTGTGTGGTTTATACACCCCATCCCGTGTACGTCCAGGGCTTTGAGATCCTCAGCTAGAAGGCATTAAACAAGTGCACAGTTGTAATTATTCTGAGCCGCTCACAGGGCATGGCAGCAAATAGAACCGCTACGGCTGCCACCAGAAATGTGCTATTGGCAAGCGAGTGATGGAAATCAAATAGAAATAACCATCGATCGCAAGCTGAACGCAAGCAGCACTCAGGCAGTGTGGTAATCGGACTCGGACCACTAGGGTGGAGAGAAAGCCCAGCTGCCAGTGCGGAGAGTTCAGGGCTAGGAACAGAGCGCCCCAGCCGACCCTACCGGACTGGGGATAGGGTGAGAGGCAGGGCTTGTCAATATACCTGTTATCCTTCCGAGAGTCAGCAGAGGGCACCGGTGTTATGCTATGGAGCTGACAATTTAGCTGATACATCTGATGTTGAGATAGATACACAGGAAGGAGGAAACGGAGTGGCAAAGGCTAATGAAGGGGCACTGGAGAGAGATGGATCTTACTCATGGGCCTTAGGGCAGACACCAGTATAGAGTGGGCCAGACTCTCTTCTCCGGCACACATAGCCGGAGCTGTGAGATGTGCTTCATGTGCATGGCTAATACACCAGTCATTATGCGATTGCCCTGCCTTGGCAGCTCCACTCACTGGTGTTTCAGAGGTGACAACTCTATCTCACTGCTAACTATCTCTCTCTCTCACCGCTTGTCCGGACTGCAGAATCTCTGTGGCCGCTCCCTCCCTCAGCACACAGCCACGCTCTGCAATCAGGCACATAGACTTAGTGTCTTATGATCACAGCAACTGGGGTTCGTCCCCTCTTCAGTGCGAGCTTGACAGCCCCAGTGAGTGAGCGCCGCTGGCTACAGCTCAGGCGCTAGAGGGGCAAGTTGTGCTGGAGGGACCCACCCCCGGGCTGGGGACAGTGCTATCTCCAGGGCCCGTTCAGTCCATCTCCTCTCTGCTGAGACTGGCAGCGAGCTGGCCCATTTGTGCCAGTGGGGGTGGCGGTTTGGAAGTGTGGACACCGATGTCCTAGCAACCAGACTGAGACTAGACCAGACATATTTTTATTAGACTTAAAAAAAAAGGGGGGGGGCGGATTTCAATTGATGACCAGATTTCTCTGACCAATAGCTCTAGTTAACTGTACAAAACCCTGCAAGGCCTTCCTGGGGAAGCGGTTTCTGATCGCATAGGGCTCTCAACTAGCAGAATGAGACCCCGTGGTTGGCAGCTGAAGCTAGACAAATGCCGGCTAGACATGAGGTGTACAGTTTGTAAATGAGGAGGCTAACTAACTTGGGGGCCTTAAATCCCGGCGGGATGTCTTTCTTCACGTTGTGCTAGAGCTCCAGCAGGGGGGCTGGGCTTGATGCAGAAATCACTGGGTGCGGACCTTTCCCCTGGCTCAGACTCGAGAGTCATGATGGCCCCGTCTGACCTGTGAAACCCCACGTGGCTCTGTTTATAGGAACCCCCATCCTCAGTGTCTTTCCTAAAGGACTCGTTCGTTCTTTCCACTGATGGGGCAGTGCAAGGCTTTCAGCCTAAGGCCCCCAAAGTGTTCCAGTTAGGGTGACCAGACAGCAAGTGTGAAAAATCAGGACAGGGTGTGGGAGGTAATAGGAGCCTATATAAGAAAAAGACCCAAAAATCGGTACTGTCCCTATAAAATCGGGACATCTGGTCACCCTAGTTCCAGTCCCACCTGTTATCGGATATTGTACAATAGAACTGGCTGGGGAGGGGGCGCCACTGCCCTCTACTGGATGGGATCAGAGCTGCTCCGCCCATGTCATTTCCTGGGGGCCACCTTGGCTTCTGCCTTCCCTCAGACCCACTCATCTCTGCAACATCCTGATCACTGCCATCTCGCCGCCTATGGAAGCCTTGCCAGGCCTCTCTCAGGAGGAGGCTGACGGTGGATTGTAAGGCATTTTCACTTGAACCCTGTGTTCTCTCTGATTCTCTGTGCAGGAGCTGGGCACACGCTATGCACTCCATGAGAACGGCCAGACGGAAACAGGTAGGGGTGACAGGAGTCTCTCTGAGCAGTAGGTGTGTTCTGGGGGAGCTGGCTTCCAGCCCTGACACACGGCTCTGTGACCCTGGGCAAGTCACTCAGTCTCCCCGTGCCTCAGTTTCCCACCTGTACAATGGGGATGCACTGTCCTGCATTGCAGGGGTGTCAGGAAGATACATGATTTGCATTACAGTAGCACCTAGGGGGCTGATGGCGTTTGAGGCCCCACTGTGCTGGGTGCTGTACAGACACAGTGTCGACTCAAAGACACAGCAGCCAAGGAGAATGGGAAGATTATCTCCTGTAAGCTGATGCACAGAGAGGGACTCCTAACGTCTACTGAAATTAATGGGTGTCAGGAGCCTAAATACCTTGGAGGATCTGGGCGTGAGTGACTTACCCAAGTGACAGAGCCAAGAATTGACCTGGATCTCCCGAGTCCCAGCCCAGTGCCTTAACCGCAAGCCCAGCTCAATTCATTACCGCTGCTGAAGAGTCCAGACATTACGATGCTGCAGCTCTATCAATACCTGCAGAGATTTCATAGGTCAAGTGGCTTCTTCACCAGCTGCTCGGCCTCTAGGAATCCGCAGTCTGTAAGTCCTCGGAGCGTTTTCTAAGGGGACCAGGAGAGGGAAGGACGGTCTTGGGTTAAAGAACAAAGCTGTAAACCAGGAGATCTGGGGTCAGACCCAGCTCTGCCAGTCACTTCCCCGCGCCACGTGCTTGGTGAGGCAGGGATAACGGCAATGCCGACCGACAGCACTGGGCGTACATGAGCTTTTCAGATGGACGGTGCTAGCAAGGTGCCGTCTCCCGCAGTGGGCTCGAGCGTGAGACCCTTCCTGTTAGCCCCACTGGAATTCAGAGCAGCCCCTCTGAAGCCTTACGACTCCCAGCCCATACCTGTGAGCTCCTAGAACCCAACGTGAGACTGGCACACAAGGAAAGTACCCCAGCGTCTGTGTGCGTCACCTTCTCTCTGCTGCTCCCTGGGGGAGTCACTGGGACTTGCGACAGGGCCAGTTCCTTGCTCCAGACAGTAGTTCTCTCCTGACCCTGCTCCCAGAGGCCAGAACTCACTGGCCACGCCCAGCCAATCGGCCAGTGTCTTAGCTGCCCAGGGTTCCAAGGCCTCACTTTCCCAGTATTCAGCTAAGACTCAGTTCTGCCCTTGCTGAGGCTCCGGGGTACCGGAGGGCAGAGTTGGGCCCTTGCCGCTTGGTGTGCGGCTGTAATGTGACATGGTTTGCATTACCCAGGCTATTCGTCGAAGCCAAAGACCAGTGCCGCAGGGATCTACGTGCAGCAGTCCCCACGAGCGGAAAGGTAAAGTCTGCCCTGGGATCACCCCACAAACTGACCACAAGCCCCGCGTGACCCTTTAGAACTACAGACCCTTCCTGGTTACTTGGCTGGGAGCCTTCCCAAGGAATTCTCCATGACGGGGGTGGGTAGCTGGCCCTTCTGCCCTCTGGGTGTACTGCTCTATGGGAAAATGGAGGCCCCCGCTCTGCAGGGCTGTCAATCCAACACTCCCCAAAGGGGAGTGAAATGCAGACCCTTCCTGGCTGGGGCAGCTTTGCCCCTGAGGTTTATGGCTGGGAAAGGCCCACCTGAGCAAGAGAGGAAATCACCATGATACGTTTGTCACATATTTGCACACGGGCCCAGACCCTCAGCGGGGGTAAGTCAGCAAAGTTCCACTACCATCCCCAGAGCGAGGCTGAATTACCCCGGCTGAGGATCGGGCCCTTAGCGTGTGCCAGGACCCCCCGGCACTGCTCAGCGCCCCTGCACCCCTTCTGCCTCTTGCTGCCGCCGGGGCTCGTCTCAGCTGAGCCGCTCTGTGTCCTCACAATGAAGGGCGCAGGGGAATCGGGCACCTGCTTGGGCTAACCCCCGTTCTGCAGAGGCTTGGCACTGCCACCGCTTCACGCCACTGTGTGTAGCCCTCTCTGCTGCCAGCCCAGATCCCAGTGGGCAGCAGGGACCGTTCCTAAAGCAAAACATCCAAGGACCATCCTGCCACTCGCTGAAATGGTTAAACTCTGACGTCCCGATGAAGGCAGAGGGAACATGATGTCTGCCTTGGCCTCCCTTACGTCTCCCAGTGGGCCAGGGTGGCTGATGTAAGTAAGAGAGGCAAAGCCTGAATCTCCCCTCACCTGATGCAACCCTGTGGATGGCTTTGGAGTTCCTCCTGATTACATCAGTGCACGGGAGGGGAGAATCAGGCTCCTCAATTCACTCAGCCCCGGTGCTTTCGGGCCAGTGGGAGATGGGCGCTCTGATGCCAAGGCTGAATGTGACCCGCGGAAGGAGAGATGGGGCCCGTTGTTTCTTCCAGTTTGAAATGCCCAGACGATGGCACAGCCACGGCTTCCCTTTAGAGACTGCTGCCCATCTAGTCCAGCGGGCAGCTGAGGGAGGGCAGTCCTGTCACCAGCGCTGCGGCCAGCCTCGTTCTAAATGCCCCCATGTTGGGGCTCCCACCCCTGCCATAGGGGACCCTCCCCCACCTGACGGAGCTCAGTGTGGGCAAATCATTTCTCCTCCTAGGTTCATATCTCTGTGTAGCGGGTAGTCACCCTGCTCCGGCCCTGAAGGGGTTAAAGCAGCCCGGGATGGGGGGCGGGGGCTGTGACTGGGAAAAGCTGGGCTGATGGGGAAAGCAGCCACCGCTGTGGCCAGCTTAATCGGGGCCCAGCTGGCCCTTATAAGAGGGCTGTGGGCCAGAAGCCAGAAAACACCCTCTCTAGCTCCTAGAGAGAGAAGGACCTGGCTGCCTGGGAGCTGAGGAGGGTACCTAGGGTGGAGCAGTGCTGGGGAAGGGCAGAGGGAGCTGGGGAGCTCCAGCCTAGCAAAGCCCCAGGCTGCAAGCCGAGTTAAGGGCCCACAAAGGGTACCAGGGCTGCAGGGGGCAGCCCAGAGGCAGCTGGTCCAACCCCCCTTGCCGATGATGAGGGGTTTACAGACGGCGTCTGCCCCAGGGAGCGGGGGCTAGATGGTGACTGGCAGTAGCCACTGAGGCAAGGTGGGGATAGAGGGTTGGGGGTTCCCCTGGGTGGGGAGACCCAGATTGTGGGTTACTGCTGGGGGCAGAACCCTGAGGTAGAAGGGCACCGGGGTCCGGGAGGGACACGGAGGCCAGCGGCAGGCGAGACACCGGCCTGCAGAGGGCTCTCCGGGCTGGAAGAGCTAATCCCTTGGCCAACCAGCAGAAGGCGCCGTGCTCGTCACCCTGCCACACTCTGGCTTTTACTTCTTTCCCCAGGATGAACAAGGGCCAGCAAGGCTATGCCCAGGCACTGCCAGGAGACACCAGCTTTCGCATTCAGTTAGCGGAGAGGGACCAGGCTCTGCTGGCTTGTCAAGAGACGGTCCAGGTGAGGACAATTCCCCTGCTGTCTGTGGAACGGCAGGGCATCTTCAGAAAGTATGCCAGGCTTTGCCCACAGCCACCTCCACGGCTCATCCCACCCCCTCTCTGGGCAGGGAATACCCACTTCTCATCCACGCCCCTCCTGCAGACCCACTTCTCCCATGATGCCCACGGGACGGGAGTCCTCAGCAAGCCAGGAGGTGACTGCACAAGCCTGGCTTTCCTGAACTGACCCACCTTCACTGCCTCCAACTCCGCTCCTCCACTAGTCGCAATGGTGGGACCGCTCGTGTAGACCAGCCGTCAGCATCTCAAACAGCTCCACGCAAGCGTAGATGACCCAGGGTGCCAGGAACCGGGGTGTGGGCGGCCAGGTCCAGCGGTTGGAGCCGTAGGCGGTCAGGCTTGAGGGGTCGACCCAGAGTTGGTAGCTGGGGTCTGGAGCCAAGGGTCAAGCCAGAATCAATAGCCATGAACCAGAGGTCAGGGTGAGGAGACAGACCCAGCCTTGCTCCTATCTCAGCTGCAAGTCAGACCTCCTTGTTGCACAGACAACTTCCTTCTACTCCCTCCAGGCTTAAATAGTAGGTCTGGGCAAATGAGAGCTCCCGGGAGGAGCTGCCAGTCATTTCTACCATGGGCAGCACTTCCTGCAGTGACTGGTCTCCCAGGATGTAGGCAGAGCCATGGTCCATGCACCCAAGGCTGCCTGGTGATGCCGCCTGCCCAGGGCCCCATAGGTCTGGGTTCAAGAACCATTAATCCTCACCCAGGGTATGTCCACACTTCACTCAGATGTGTGACTGCAGCCCATGTAGTTCGGGTACCACCAGCAGTGAAACCAGGGCAGGAGTTGGGAACGGGCACCAGGGGATGGATCACTTGATGATCACCTGTTCTGTTCATTCCCTCTGGGGCATCTGGCAGTGGCCACTGTTGGAAGACAGAATACTGGGCTAGATGGACCTTTGGTCTGACCCAGTCTGGCTGTTCTTATGGTCTTATGGCAGCGTGGGCTTCGGTGCAGGCTAGCCACTTGACACCCGTGCTTCTGGGGCTTGGCTGCTGTTGGTATGTGAGTGAGCTAGAGCAAAGCTGGTGGATTGCAGTGGAGACAGACCCACTGTGGTTAAAACACTGGGCCCTGTGGAGTGCTGTGCTGGGGCTTGCAATGGTGGGAAATGGTAGGACAAGAAGTCTAGTGTAGGCAAGGCCAAGATTTCAGTAAGCCGTAGCCCATCATGACTCACGTGCAGGGCTCCCTGCGCATCCACATGGCCTGCTGGTCAGCCTGGCTCTGTACTCACAAATGAAATGCAGCCGCAGCTCCAAGAAGCCTGCAGTCAGGTTCAGACCCAGACAAAACAGCTCAGACAAGCATAAGCCCCCAGGTGATGGCACAGGCCCAAGGGGGTGAAGACACTGAAGTCCTGCCTGGGTCATTCTTGCAAAGCTCTGCAGAAGAAGGTGCATTTTATGGCGGTCTTTGAAGGTGGTGAGAACGAGTGTTATGACCGTATCCGATACCCGAGAGCTGGGTGATCCAACTGATCTTGTGTCACTTACTGGGGACTCGTGGAAATGAGGGTCTGGCTGCATGTTTGATGGAAGAAGGACACAGTCGTTACTGCCAGTGCCAGCCCCAAAGGACACGGTTGTTACTGCCAGCCCCAAAGATCCTGTTGAGCTCAAGAGCTAGCCATTGGCTTAAAAAGCTCGAGATATACATAAAATGTTGCGTTCTTTTTCATGACAAACAGTGTAGCCTAGTGGGTAGAGCGCAGGACTCCGGCACCCTGGGTTCTAGTCCTGGTTTTGCCACTGGCCTGCTGGGTGACCTTGAGCTAATCTCTGCCCCGATCATGATACTGACCTCCTCTGCAAAGTGCTTTGAGGTTTACTGATGAAAAGTCCTCGATAAGAGCTAGGTAGGAGAAAGAGGACACGTGTGGAAATGGGCAGAGATGGGCACAAGCTGCAGAATTCAGAACTGGCTCCAGCCTGCAAGGCCCAGGGGGCTGGAACGAAGGGCTTGGTTCAGGCCCCTCTCTTTAAAAAAAAGGCCGATCACCACAGCCAGCATGTGCTTCCTTTTGCCCAGATCCTGCAGATGAAGGTGCGGCGGCTGGAACACCTGCTCCACCTGAAGAACGTTCGGATTGACGACCTCACGAGGCGCCTACAGCAAGTGGAGCAGAAACAGAAATGAGGCGGCGCTCGGTTTCCCTCCCACGCCCTTCCCTGCGACTCTCACACCCTCAGAACCTCTCACAGGCACATTTGTAAGAGCCGGCGTTCCTGTGCCTCTCCCACTGCTAATCGCTCCTCCTGGGCTCGGAGAGACCAAGTTGTCCCAGGCAGGACTGGTAGAGTCTGAATTTGAAAAATGACACAGGGCTCCCAGTTACTTACAATCCAAGGGCAAGACTGAGGGGGAAAAAATAAGGCCTAGAGTCCAAGAGTGAAAAATGCACATGCACAAGCACAGGTGGTAAATGCACATCTAGAAGTTCACCTGGAATTGTGCCTGAGGGTGTTGTAATTGTCTAAGTGCACCGGTGCTTGTGCATGCATTTGTTAGTCACGTTTATGCATCTGCAATCAGTCGGCTTTGCATTCATTGCAATTATGGACATGGACCTGCAGTTGTGCATGCACTTATACAATTGCAAGAAATGCGAGTGCAAATGTGCACTCACAAATGTGCCGGAAGGTGATCGGGCTGAGGCAGTATTTCGAGCGCCGGGTTTTCTATCTATAACCAAATCCAGCGACTTTCACTCCGAATATCGACTCCTTTGCTTTCCAGTAGGGTTACCATATTTCCACAAACAAAAAAGAGGACCTTGGGGGGGGGGGGGGGAAGCCCCGCCCTAGCCCCGCCCCATCCACTCCCTCCCACTTCCCACCCCCTGACTGCTCCCCTCAGAACCCCAACCCCCCCTGCTTCTTGTCCCCTGACTGTCCCCTGCTGAGAACCCCCTACCCTAACTGCCCCCCCCCAGGACCCTACCTGTTCCCTGACTGCCCTGACCCTTATCCACTCGCATGGGTGGCAGGGTTGTAGAAATTTTGGTGGTGCCCAGAACCCCCCACCCCACCTGCCTAAGGCTCTGGGAGGGGGTTTGGGTGGGGGGAGGAGGTCTGGGGTGCAGGTCCTGGGCTGGGGATTAGGGTGCAGGAGGGGTGCAGGTGCTGGGATAGAGTTTGGGTGCTGGGTGCAGGCTCCGGGCTGGGGCAGGGGGTGGGTGTGCAGGAGGGGGTGAGGGGTGCAGGCTCTGGGATGGAGTTTGGGGGTGAGAGGCGGTGCAAAGGGAGGGGGTGCAGGCTTTAGGAGGAAGTTTGAGGGCAGGAGGGGGTGTGTGGGAAGAGGGAGGGGGATTGGGAGGGAGTTTGGGGATAGGAGGGGATGCAGGGGTGAGGGCTGTGGGTCTGGGGATGAGGGGTTCATGATGCAGGAGGGGGCTCAGGGATGGAGCAGAGGATTAGGGTGTGTGGGGATGAAGGCTGGGGGGTTTGGGGTGTTGGAGAGGCTCAGGGCTAGGGTGGAAGGGCAGGGTAAGGGCAGCCTGTCTTCCCATTAGTGGATGGGGGCACTAGGACCCAGGGGCAGCAGACAGCAGTTGTCTGCATGTACTGCCGAGCCAGCAGGCAGACAGGAATGGGGGACCCACCGAGGGGGGGATGCACGGAGGGGGGGTGGCAGGTGGAGGCTGGGGACCCATCCAACACTCCCCCACTCCCTAACTGCACCCCCCCACTCCCCTTACCATTCTGGCTCCACGTGGGTCTGTTTGTGTGTTACAGAGGACTACAGAGAGAGGGAGGGGGGAGCAGGGGAGGGCTCTGGCTGCTGGAGGCCAATGGGAGTGGGTCAATCGGCCTAGCCGCCCAATCAGCAGCCACACTCTGCATGGAAGGGAGGGAGGGAGGCGAGGGAGAAAAAAACCCGGACATTTTAACCTTGTTACCAATTCCTCCCGGACGGCTATTTAGAGACGCAAAAGCCGGACATGTCCAGGGAAATACGGACGGATGGTAACCCTACAGTTTCCAGGCTTTAGTTCCAGGCCACCCCTTTGCTTGTTAATTGTTTTAAAGAGCCCCAAACCACCCCCTTTTCTTCCAGCTGGTGGCTCCTGGGTGACCGCTGATGCCTGGGGAAGGAATGGATCATTCCCAGGATGCTTTTCTACAGGCGCGATCCTGGAGCCCTCACGCAGGGACAACTCCCACTGCAGGCTGAGGGTCTGTCCGCGCTGCACAAGCAGGGCACAGGGCAGCCTACCTGAGCCAGCGCGAATCCAGCGAGCGCAGGTCACGTCGCCATGAAGCCAACGCAGCACAGGCTACTGAGCAGAATGCGTGGCCAGGCTCTGGGCCGAGCTGCACTACCCAGGCTGACGCCCCTCCTGCTCTGTCTTCACTGCTGTTACCCACGCTAGCCAGCTCGGGTAGGCTAGCCCACGCCAGCTGGTGCTGTGTAGACACACCCTGAGTAAGGCCCTCTGGGATCAGGCCCTGGGGAGATCAGTCGCCGCCACCCATTGATCAGTTTACTCTGGGCTCTATTTGGATACAAGCATGAAAAGACGCTTCGCTCCTGGCTCTCTGCTCCGAACAGTTTGGGGTTCTGCAGCCCGTGGGTGGGTTCAAAGGCTGTCTGAGTAGAAAGGGGCCATCTCTGCCATGGTCCAAGGGCTGACAATAGCAACAGGAGCAGGGCTGACCAAGCACAGCCACAGAGAAGCCTCCTCCTGGCCCGGGGCTGCTCTCAGACACGAAAGCTACAAACTCAGGGCCAGCCCCTCACCTGCTGTAAACAGGAGTAGCTGTCCTGGGGTCAATGGGCCAGGTCCCGGCTGGTGAAAATGGGAGTAGCTGTCCTGGGGTCAATGGGCCAGGTCCCGGCTGGTGAAAATGGGAGTAGCTGTCCTGGGGTCAATGGGCCAGGTCCCGGCTGCTGTAAACAGGAGTAGCTGTACTGAAGTCAGTGAAGCGATGCTGACTTGCATCAGTGGGAATCTGGCCCATCAATGCTCTTCTAGCCGGGGATGGGACCGAGCTGCCGTAGCTGGCCCTGCATTCTGAACGCGTCAGAGCTGGAGGGTGTTTGGATAAGGAGCTGCGCCTTGGCCCAAAGGGAGCCCGCATGTGGGTTCAGACTGACACCTCCTGAAATTCTGAGGGGTGTGGGTCAGAGGCTGGGTTCAGGCCCCGCTCTGCTACCTTCTCTACAGTCAGTGACGTAGCTGCACTATCGCTTGGCACAACACACTTGCCTTCAGCTTCCTGCGGTCCCGGAGAGCTGCCAAATTCCCACACCAGCCCCAGTGACTCCCCTGGGAGGGAGAATGCCCCACTGATCTCTGGGGAGTTAGTCCTGGTTTGCAGCAGGGTCAGGGAGAGCAGAGTCTGGCCCCGTGTTTCTCCGAGGCAGCAGGAGCAGCATAAAGATGCCATTAAGAAGCAGCTGATGGGAACGCTCAGGTTAGGAACCATCCTGCTCACTGGTAGGGCCTGGAAGTGGCTCCCATCTGATGAGCGCCCAGTGCCAGCAGGCCCTGAGCCAGCACCCACTGGTGTCATTGGGACTATTCCCACTGACCTCAACGGCCCCTCAGGATCCCACTCCAGTTCCGAATGGAGGGGGTCCGCCAGGGCAACCAGCATTAACTGGGCCCCTCCTTGGCAGCCTCAGAGAGACCACGGACTGATTGAGCCAAGAAGACTGAATTCCCCAGACATCCGTTCTGGCTGGGACAGTGCAGGGAAGTTTGCCCTGCCGTACCCTGAAGACCTGCTAGGGTCTTCAGCCCCCAGGGCTGTCAAGCCGACACTAAACTGAGCAAGGGAAGTAACTTTGCTGCTTTCCCGTATAATCCTGTGTGGCGAGGGGGGCGGTGTCCCTTTGTCTTTGTAACTCTGGATTCTGGATCAGGGTCCTTGCCTCTCCGGAGTCCGTCTGCTCCTCCTGCACCTTCTCCTTGCCTCACTGTTGCACAGGAGGATGGCTGGCAACAGGAGGTGGAGTAAAATCTCCTCTGATCTTTAATCTCTGCTCCATCTTGTGCACCCTGCCATGGCAGTCGATACGTCTGTGTCACGCAGGCTGAAAGAGCAGAATGCCAAGCAAAGCATGGGAGAGAAAATATAGGCCACAAATTATCCACTTTGCTGCTAGACCTGCTGGTCACCTCCACCAATATCCAGGTATCAGGTGCTTGGGGGGCACAACCCAGCTGGGTATGTACTTCATCATCTGCCAAGGGGACCCCCCACTTATCTACCATATGGACCTCCATATCTATCATATGGACCTCGTTATGTACCATATGGACTTCAGTAGCAATCATGTGTATACCGTATCATCTCATGATGTTCCATTGCTATTTCAATGGAGTGTAGCAGACCAGATGCTGGAGCCAAGGGGTTAGGTTGTCCTGGGTTGTAAAACATGGCACTCTCTGGTGGCTACACCTTCCTAGCTGAACAGCACCCATGTGCTAATTTTCCAGACTGGGGCTGGCACTTAATCAATTGTTGATGATGATTTTTTCATTGTTTTATTTACCAATCTCTGTTTAGATGATTGTGCTGCTGTTTGGTGTGGACTCGGCTGTTGCCATAACCCAGGGGGTTAATTGTATAAGGGTTGCCTGTATCGTTTTCAGTATAAAAGTGTTTATTTCCTTTCCTCCTGGTGTGTGTGTGTGTGTGTGTGTGTGAGAGAGAGAGAGAGAGAGAGAGAATTGATGCAGACATTTGAGAGTAAAACCTGATGCTTGTAAATGTCTCAGCAGCTGGGTCCCATGTGAAGTCAGCAATGCTCTGCTTGCTGGTCAGGATTTCTTGGCAAGTAGCGGGCGGTGTGAGCGATAAGCTTTGGAAACATCTGGCTTCCCCCATAGTCTCCCACATACCCAAACCCAGGCCAGGTGCTCTGCAGGGTCCCGCCCGGAAGATGGCAGCATGCAGGGGATAGAATCCCGGTAGTGATCAGCCATCTCCAGGCTATTCCCAGAAGCATCCCATGGTTCTCAGGCAGTGCTGTGACATTAATCCCACCGAGATGTGGGTGTCTCCGGCCCTATTCCCATATTAGACGGTACCCTAGCTTCCTGGGGGAGAGAGGAAGGTAAATAACACACAATCTCTCCTCTCTTTGAGAAGGTTGATTTTAACCCTAGTCCTGCGTTTGCAGCAGTGAGGGGGCGAATGTGGGACCCGGCCCTTTTCCCCATGTTCTGGTGCTGGTGTGTGAAGGGGGCAGTTCCTCCCCTCCTTATCTCAGGACTCATTGGGACACCCTGGCCTTTCCACAGCCCAGACTCCCAGCTTTCCGGATCTCCTTCAGTCTATCCAGCAGTCTCTCCACGGCCTGGCAACAGGGGCCAACCTGGCCTCTCCTCCTCACCTTGTAGGAGGGTAAGAAACATCGGTTTGCTACAGCCCAGCAGTCTTGCCCCCCACTCCCCAGGGCAGGCTTCTGGGTCCATTTCTTAAGTGGCTCCTTTCCAGGCTTCTGCTGAGGAACCTCCTTGAGATAGTCCCCAGTCTCTCCGGCAGCCGCCCCGCTCTGCCTGAGAACCGTATTTCCCAGCCCGGCAGCTACTTAGTCACATGTGGGGGAGTAATTACTCCAGCCGTTAACCCCTTCATGACTGCCACAGTGGGGAGTTTCTACACTCCACCCCCCCCCCCCCGGGTGACAGGAACGTCTGCAGCGCGAGGTGTTTTGGGCGTGTGCAGCAGGTTTGGGGGAGGGAGGCCATGTCTGGGCAAAGGGAGAATGAGCGAGATCTTATTTTAAAGGGCATTTTGTAAAACTGCCTCCACACGTGAAACAGCGCCACTGAGTGGAACGGCGTGGGCCAGCCTGCCCTCCCAACAGAGCACTTGCCGTGATGAATTCTGGGTGTTACAGGTGGGCCGAGCCAGCCAACAGAAAAGCTTAGTTTAGAATGGGCAGTTTTCTGCAGTTGCTGAGAAGCTGGATGTCCCTCTCGGCTGGATTGGTGGGGGCGGTGGGATTGCTCCATAATGCCGTCCTCAGGCACATGGTGTTCTACAGGTGCCCAATGCCCCGCTCAGCCTGGCTGCTCCATAGCAGGGGAGGGGGGAGACGTGATCAGCAGAGGTTTGCAGCACATATGCAGTACATGGCATTTGCACAGTTAATTGGCAGCTCATCTTGTCCCTTGCTCCCTGAGCAAACCTGGAAACAGGCCAGTTTTGTAGAATTAGATATGGGGCGGGCAAATTTTTTGGCCCGAAGGCCACTTCTGGGAATAGAAATTATATGGCGGGCCATGAATGCTCCCAAAATTGGGGTTGGGGTGCGGGTGGGGGTGAGGGCTCTGGTTGGGGGTGCGGACTCTGGGATGGGGCTGGGGTGCAGGAAGGTGCTCTGGGCTGGGATCAAGGGGTTTGGAGAGTGTGAGGGGGATCAGGGCTGGGGCAGGGGGTTGGGGTGCAGGGGGAGGCTCAGGGGTGCAGGCTCCGGGCGGCGTTTATCTGAAGCGGCTCCCGGAAGCAGCGGCATGTCTCTTCTCCGGCTCCTACGTGGAGGCGTGGCTAGGCGGCTCTACACGGTACCCCATCTGCAGGCACTGCCCCTGCAGCTCCCATTGGCCGCGGTTCCTGGCCAATGGGAACTGCAGAGCCGACACTTGGGGCAGGGGGCAGCATTCAGAGTGGAGCCCTCTGGCTGCCTCTATGCGTAGGAGACGGAGGGGGGGCCATGCCGCTGCTTCAGGGAGCCGCGTGGAGCGGCCCCCGACCTTACTCCCCGGCTGGAGTGCCTGAGCGGGGCAAGCCCCAGACCCTTCTCCCCAGTGGGAGTTTGAGGGACAGATTAAAACAGCTGGTGGACCGAATCCGGCCCATGGGCCATAGTTTGCCCACCCCTGAATTAGACGTAGACTATCAAAGTCTTAAGGCCAATATAGGGAGTAAACTCCAAGTGTCCCTCCCCGGAGCATGGTCCCTGCATCAACACAACTCCTTGGCGCTAACGCTATGGCCGTGGTCCCCAAACTGTGGGGTGAGCCCCCACAGGGGAATGCAGAGGAATGTTCAGGGGGGTGCAGTGGGGCCCGGCCAGCCCCCATGGGGCATGGGGAGGGAGCATCACCCAGTCCCCCTCTGCCCCCAGCTGCAGCTTGGTTCCCGGCCCTGGCCTCGTTCCCGGCCCCAGACCCACCCCAGGTGCGGCTCCAGCCTCAGGCCCTCTACCGCTGTCCAGTCCCGGCCCTGAGGGGGGAGGGGCGCAGACAGGGGTAAGGGGGGCACGATCGTGAAAAGTTTGGGGACCACAGAGCTACGGCTAAGCAGGAGATGCAAGTTCCATTCTGAGCCACATTCTCACTTGCTCGCAATGTTCTCAAACAGAATTCCTTTGGGGCTTCACTTCCTGGGCTTGGTTTCAGCCCATGGGGGATTTCTGGGAAGGAAATTTGGCACGGACTTGGTTGTGCATCTTTTTCTGTGTTTATTCCAGTAGGAGGAATGTGCGTTTTGGAAGGAAATTGGGCCAGCATTTTTCATATGGGGAATATTTAAAGTTGGCTTCATTGTACATTTTCTTCACTGACCTGTCTGTGAAAGGTCTTCCTTTAAGCCCTCCTTGGGTAAGGACACCTCAGTCAAGGATGGCTATATCAAGGCTATCTCAGCAGAGGGCCCTGTTGTATTAACTGAGATGGATTAAATGGACCAAAGCTGTTAATATAACCCAGTCACTGTCCAACATTAAACAGTGGTAAATAAGGTCTGAGGTTTGGTACACAGACCTCAGCCTGCTTCATACCAGGGCAAATACGTTACTAAAAATCCTTTTGCCTTTTTATTATACAGAAAAGAAGGAAAACCAGAGAAAGCATTTGAAATGGAAAGTACTGAGTCAGGCTTTGATTTTAACACCATCCCTTGCTCCCTCTGCCTTTAGTTGAAGAGAGTTTTCAGAAGGAAAAAGCCCCTTGTCTGACAGTTTCTGAGATGGTACCAAAGATGGTAATAACTGTCCTTTTGGGGACAAGAGAAGATGTTAGTTGAGTTGGGCTGAAGCTGTTGTTATGAAAGTCTGATCCCGTTTCATCCCAGGTGGTGTCTGGGATTCAGCTGGAGCTGGTAGAGGTGGTGATGTCAGCTGGGTTCCTCTCTCTGGCCCGGGTTGGCCAGGACATCCCTCTGGATCAGGAAGACAAAGTCCCAGCGTCCCAGGAGATGGTGGGGGTGGCAGCCATGATTGTGACGCTCACTCCAGTAGCCTCCATCTGTTCTCCCCTAATCATAGAATATCAGGGTTGGAAGGGACCTCAGGAGGGCATCTAGTCCAACCCCCTGCTCAAAGCAGGACCAATCCCCAACTAAATCATCCCAGCCAGGGCTTTGTCAAGCCTGACCTTAAAGGATTCACAAAGGGAATGGTGGGTGGAATAGCCCGACCCCTCGTTATTTTGTCCACCAATTAAGCCTAATATCTGACACATCAATGCTGGTCTATTAATTTCCAGTTTCATATCTTCTCTTTTTACCCAGCATGGTTTCAACACCACTGTCCTTGAGTTATCGCAATGTGGTTTCTTTTTGGTCTGGGCTAATCCAGTCTCTCTGGCCAGTTCTCTTGCACCTGTTTATAACACGTTACTGAAAACGACTGGCCCTACTGTCCATCAACACTTGTCGTTATAGGTTATGGTGACATCTCGTGAACTTTCATAGACTTTTTACAACTGAGCTCCCTATTAGGGTCAGTTTGTTGGTCCAATGATCACAACAGTCCCCATGGAAACATGCCTCGATCCAAGCCCTCCCCATTAAGGCCACTGCCCTCAAGGACACGTTTCTTAAGGACTCGTGCGCTCCAGACACCTCAGAGAAAAGTGATCTGCTAAAGAGGCTGAGGTGCGCCCACAGCATCTTTGATTTCAGACAGTGAAATCTGGTAGACAGTGGTTCCCAAACTTTTCAGGGTCGCAGCCTCCCCTTACCCCTCTCAATACTCTCCCTGCCCCCAAGACACAGATAGGGGTAAGAGGGCTGAGACTTGGGCTGGGAACGGAGCTGCGGCCAGAGGCCGAGGCTGGGGGCGGGACTGGGACCGGGGCCAGGGACGGGTGCAGAGGTGCAGCCGGGCTGTGGTCTGGGGCTGAGGCTATGGGGCCGGGAGCCACGGATGGGGCCAGAGCAGAGCTGGGAGCCGAGCAGGCTGGGTGGCACTCCCTCCCCATCCCCTGTGGGGGCTGGTCCGGACTCCGCTGTGGCCCCCGAATGTTTCTCCATGTCCCCCTAGGGGGGCCCGCCCCACAGTTTGGGGACCTCTGTGCTAGACAGTGGAGGAGTCCCCCATTACTTAAGGCTGGACAAAGGCCTGGAGCCTGGATTGTACGGAAGGATCCTGACCCGGCCCTGGGGAATATGGTCCAGACAGGCTCCAGCAAGGCGCGCTCTGCTCTGCCACAGAGGAATACGCCAGGGGGTGAAGTTCTGTCATTCTAAACTGGCAGCAGCTTGCCAGCTGGCAAAGGCCTGGGGCGATGGAAACAAAGCCCCTTTCGGCTGCGGCCCAGAATTGATCCTGTCCATTAGCGAATTACAGACTCTGATTGAATTACCAGAGCTACCCTAGCTCTCACCAGCCGAGCTGATGGGTCTCTGGATAGGTTTCAGCTGTGGTCATAATTACTTCCAGCGCCTGGGGGGGTTCTGGACAGTCACATGAGCTGACAGGCCGCGGAGCACTGAGAGACAAATACAACGTGTCAGTAACAGCCGGCCAGGAGAAAGATCACCTCGTTCCTGTGCCAAAGGGCCGGAAAGCCGCCTGGGAGAAGGTCGGGGTCCCAGGTGAGGGCTTTGGGCAGTGAAATATTTTAACGCCAAAGCCAGCACGTTTCAGAGGTGGGATCCTAGGGTCATTGTTATTCCGTCAATTCTTAGCATGATCATCACAGAAATCTTTCCCCACATGGCGTGTCAGAAACATAAAGGCTCCTCCCCCAGCCCCGAAAAGCTCGTCTACGTTAGCCAAGACACAGAACAGGAGGGCTTCGAAGGACAGGAGAGCAGCATTCGCTGCAGGAGGCCAGGGGGCTGCGGGACAGCAGGCGGGAAGCTGAGCGCGGGAGAAGGAGAGGAGCAGAAGGGAGAGGATGAGGAATAGCAGCAGACACGTAGGTGAGGGATAGAAAGCAGGTGTGGGTGTGGATCCGATGCAGGCAAAGAGCAGGAGCCCTGCAGCCCAGCACCCACGGCCACCCCTATGCCAACGAACCAGAAAGGGCGGGGGAGTATGAAAGTCAGATCTACCAGCCCCCTTGTTTCCAGGGACGTCAGCATTCACCTGCTGCAATAAAGCAGCAACACAGGGCCCTGGCTGGTGTGTGGGATTAGTGATGGGCTCCAGAGCTCTCCACCACCCCAGGCCAGCGGCAGCAGCTTGAAGCCAGTGGAGAGGAGCGGTGATGGCCAGTCATTTCCATGTCACACATAGAATGAGCTGGGGAGGGGGGAGGTTCTCAGCCCAGTTCTGAGCAGGCAACCGGCCACGTCACGTGCTAGTCTGTTTCCTGCCGATGCCTCTTATCAGCCAGCAGCGACATCCTCCGGCACATGCGGGTGCCCTTTTCTCATTTGACTCTTCTTCCAAATGACGTTTCTCCTCCCTCCAGCTAACATGACCACAGGCCGCCCCGGGAAGAGGTGTCTGGAGAGCCAGTCACAGCTAACTTGTCTGCAGGCCTCCTTGGGTACCTCTGACTTCATAGATGGCCGCCTGCTTGCTTCAGCTGCTTGCCAGATGGGGTACAGCCCCACGCTGGTGTCGCTGGGTTTCCCGGAGGGGTAACCGGAGACGTGGTATTTCTAATAGAGCAAAGTGCAAAGCTGCTGTATGTGCCGTCAGCGGCCCCTCGGTCACCATGGGACTCATCTCGCTGCGATGGCAGGACCTGATGTGGAAAACAAGCGTTAGGAGGGATAAAGCAGGCAGGGAAAGAGACACTGGTAGGGTCGGGAGGCTCAACCCAGTTTTCTTCCACCCGGCTGTGGGATCTGTAGGAGCGACGTGTCCGTTCCCACTCCCCACCCTAACAGGAACAAAATGCTTTTTCTTCAAAAAGAAATGGCGAGTCAGAGCCCTACAAGAACAAAGCTGTGAATGCGGCCCACAGCACATGCCCTCCCTGTGCTATATTGCCCGTCCCAGAGCGTCCTGCTGTGGCCTTCTAGACTGGCTCCTGCCTGTCACGTACGGCTGGTACACGGTGGTTGCTGATCAGGCACTTGTACCAGATACGGACTGGCTCCCGGGCTTCCTTCCCAGAGAGATATACCAGAGACGTGTTCACTGTATGATCATGTAATGTAGTGTTGTGAGCTTATAAGGTATGTTACACACGTCAGCACCTCGCCGCTGAACAGTATAGTTCAGTTTAACCTTCTATTATACTGCCACTGGGACCTGGCCCTCTGGCTAGATTCCCCTAACATCCAGCCCCTTCCCAGTAACAATGGCCTCCTTCCAGTCTAGCGCAATGTCCTGCACCAATGTTCAAGCCAATGTAGGAAATCCCAACCAGTTTGCTGCCCCGTTCGATCTTCCCTCCAGTCCCAGCCGCGGCCACCAAACGGAGTCCAGAATTTGGCTACCACCAGACCTGTTTCTCTGCTGCTGTGTTTAGGGTCTCCTCTTCCTCTGCCATGCTCTTCGTCCTTTCCTCAGGACCTCTCATTCCTGGGGTATCAACAGCTCCCCTTGAACCTGGTTGCTGTCCTTTCCTCCAGTCCCTAACTCACAGAGACTGCTTCCCTTGAGTTATGGCCCATTCCAGGTGTTGATCCTATCCCCTTCAGCTATGCCTCCTTTCTTAGTACTTCTGGATGGGGTCTGGGACACTAGCAGACCAGGATCTGGGACGCTAGCAGACCAGGATCTGGGACGCTAGCAGACCAGGTCATGCCAAGGTCCCCATGTCTCAACTGAACACTGACAAATCCATGGCTGGAATCAGTCTGGCTCAGCTGTATGTTAGTATTGTTAAAACAGGTATGAGGGTAATAAGAATGTGTTTAGCGCTTAGACTTTACTGAATACTTGTGAGTTGCTGCCTGCACTAATCTGACATAACATCTGTATCCCGTATTCTAAGGTGCTATTTGAGCAGTTGTCTTGTGAGCCTCTGTGACCGTGTAAATCATCAGACAGGAGAGGGACAGAAACTGGTGTGAAGTGCTGGTCTCCAACAGCAGGTGTTACATCCTGCCCAGCAGGGAAGGCGCATCGACACCAGACAGACCATTGTGGGACATTAAAGAGGACAAAAGACATTGGCTGGTCTGCCCTCCCTCTGTGAAGACGAGCCATGCAAGTGGATTACTCCCGTCCGCTGAGTTCACAGCTCAGAGCACATGGGGGGGAAGGGAATAAAAACCCTTAACAAGAAGGAACTGGATCTCCATGATGCCTGGACTCTGGAGCGGCCAGGTTTTTAGGCATAAGCAAGAGAACCCCAATGTGTAGCCTGAGTTAGGCCTAGAGGACATACAACGCTTGCTTATCATAGAAGCTTTGTATTATCTTTCTAATTTAAGATTGAACTCATTAGTGTATCTATGTTTCCCTGCTTTAACCTTGTAAACGACTCTCTTGTTTCCTTTTTAATAAGTCTGTATATAGTTTATCATAGGATTGGCTACAAGCGTTGTCTTTGGTGTGAGATCTACGGTGCAACTGACCGGTCCTTTGGGACTGGGAGTAACCTGAATGGTGCTGTGATTCTTGCTGTAGGGACCAGCTGTCACAAAGGCAGGCTCACCAGGGGGCAAGAGAGATCGGCGTACCCAAGGGGACAGTCTGTGACTCCACTGTTAAGGTGCCTGAGGAGTTTACACTGGATAGCTAGTTGGAAATCTAAGTACTGAACTGACAAGCAGTTCAGTTGGTGCTCTGCTTCCTAACAGTCTGCCCCAAGGTTGTTCTCACGCTCTTGAGCTCCTGCAGGACAGCGTGGCAGGGTCTGCTCTGACCTCATCTCCCAGGTAAGGACCCAACACTTCCTCACTCCTGGGCCTTCTTACCTTGAGTGCCCTTCACTTCCATCCGTTTCCTAAATCCCCTCTTCCACCTGACCACCCCTCCCAGATGGTACAGACCAGGTGGATCAAACCCTCCAGGTGTTCAACAGGCATCACTTCCAAGCTGGGATTCCCTAAACAGCCCCGTCCCAGTCTAATTCCCCCATCCCTCCCTGTAGATGGACGGAGGCCCCTGAAAGGGGCCAAGTCACCCCATGACATCAACAGATCTGTGCACACAGTCCCACACACGTAAGCTAGCCTAGAATAACAAACCGCTGTGCGTGGTCCAGTGTCGCTGCAATAATGTACCACAGTTCAGGGCTCACGTCATGAGACCCCACAGTAACATGAGTTTGCACTGCTCCGTTCTCACGTGTGGTACATGGTACGAGAGATTTGAGCACCCTGCGCTAGGAAACCACTGAGGGCAGGACAGCGAAGGATAATGATGATAAGGAAGTCGATTTCGGTGTCAATCTTTCAAGGTATTATGAGAAACAGCAAGGGGAACAAAACGACCAGAGACATTATGGAACGTACTGTGATGTTGCAGTCTATATGGTTTTATAAAAATATGCTAATGAGTGAATATAATGTAACTGGAATATGCTTCATGCAAAAGGTCTCTTGTAAGGTATCATTACAAAGTTTATAATCTACTGAGTATGGTCATCCTATTTGTATAAATGTACCACTCTTGTATCTGAAACTAGAATTATGAAATATAACTCTGAGGGCCTATTGTAATTATGCAAAGTGTGGGCCATTAATGGTGGTTTGGAATCTTGATGACTCCCATTAACCAGGACAATTGTCTGCAGATGGCTGTTTTATCTGTAAGACTTCCTGTATACGTGTGTGCTGGCAAGTGGGCAATGAAGTCTTGCAGTGACATGTGATCATGTAACCTGAACTGGAATCCATCTTTAACCTGGTGTCTTTCCATTGAGAAGGAGGGGTGGGAACCCAGAGAGGGACAAAGGGTTCCCGCCTTATGCAAAAGATATATAAAGGGGTGGAAGAGAACAGAGGGGGAGAGGAGCCATCATGAAGAATCCCCTAGCTACCACCTGAGCTGGAACCAGAGCTGTACCAGGGGAAAGAATTGTGCCTAGGCCTGGAAGGTGTCCAGTCTGTGGAAAAAACTTACTGAAGCATCTCTGAGGGTGAGATTATCTGTATTCAGTTTGTTTAGACATAGATTTGCGCGTTTTATTTTATTTTGCTTGGTGACTTACTTTGGTCTGTCTATTACTACTTGGAACCACTTAAATCCTACTGTCTGTATTTAATAAAATCACTTTTACCTATTAATTAACTCAGAGTACGTATTAATACCTGGGGGGGGGGGGGCAAACAGCTGTGCATATCTCTCTATCAGTGTTATAGAGGGCGAACAATTTATGAGTTTACCCTGCATAAGCTTTATACAGGGTAAAACGAATTTATTTGGGTTTAGACCCCATTGGGAGTTGGGCATCTGAGTGTTAAAGACAGGAACATTTCTGTAAGCTGCTTTCAGTTAAGTCTGCAGCTTTGGGGCAAGTAATTCAGACCCTGGGTCTGTGTTGGAGCAGACGGGCGTGTCTGGCTCAGCAAGACAGGGTGCTGGGGTCCCGAGCTGGCAGGGAAAGCAGGGGCAGAAGTAGTCTTGGCACATCAGGTGGCAGCTCCCAAGAGGGTTTCTGTGATCCAACCCGTCACACGTACCATTTACAAGTCGTTAGAAATCAGAGCTCATCCATCCGAAACGGGGGCTGCCTGCCGGAAAACAAAAACAGTATCAGTCAGTTAGTGCCTATGCAAATCTGTGCCACTGCTAATGGCTTGCAGCTGCATTCCATTCCCTGGGATCTATTTGAACCCTGCAATCATGTTAATACATGCAAAAGGCCCCCCTCCCGCTTCCCCTCCAAGCGTAAAATGTACCCAACGGCTGAGAATCATGTGGTTATGAGAGCAGGAGACTTTGCTTTTATAGTAAAAATGAAAATGCATTTGTCCGGTGTAAAGTAGGCAGTGCTCATGTCTGTAGCAAGCGCTACGTGAGCTAAAAACCTGAGACAGAAGCCGAGCTGTAGCATGACTCACGAGCGGTGGGCACTGCACGCTGGTTTATCGCAGGGGCACTCACCAATGCTGGGTTCTGCACGCTGGTTTGCTGTTGCAGGGTTGCCCACGAGTGCTGAGATGTACACGCTTTGTTATTGTAGGGTCGCTCCCAAGCACTGGGCTGTGCACACTGGTTTGTTATTGTAGGGTCACTCCTACAAGCTGGGGTATGCGCACTGGTTTGTTGTTGTTGTAGGGTTGTTTATGAGCACTGTACTACGGAATTTAAAGAGAAAAAAATCCTCACAACCTCTCCAAACTACCTGGCTAATACAACAGGCTTTTATAGTTGCGGAGGCCAGGCCCCCAGGAGGAGACATGTCTCGCTGTCTGGAGTGGCTCACGACCTCAGGCCAGGCTGTCAGAAAAAGGCAGAGACCTCAAGCTTGTGGTGTGTTAGATTTCACCAAGCCAGTGACAAATGTGCACACCTGGATCACTTGCCCTGGAGTCACAGACAGTCCTCTCCGACTCTCCAGTCTATCTTGCCACCCAGACAAACCGGACACTGTGATAAGTGGTGCAAGTAGAAATCATTTCTTGCCGGTACTGCACTCATGGGAGGTACAAAAGAGGGGGCACGTGACCGACCCACATGGCCCTCCATGTGACTCCTCCCCGCCCCCAGCCCAGGGCCCCCATGCTCTCCCCGTCCCCTCCTATAACCCCCTTTGTATATATAAACAACATGTGTAACTACTCACTTTCCCCCCACATGTGTAGAATTCAGTCTGTTTATATGGAATATGGGAGTTGGGTGAGGAGCCATTTCTACATATGTCTGACATTAAAAGACAAATTTGAAGTAACTGTATCCTAAACTGCTTTATGGTATTGTACCCAAACACTGCATTTCAATGGGGGAGTCAACTTCCTTTATAGGAACAGACTCCTGAAACACTTACCAGCCCACAAAAGTGGTCCATAGTCATGCAAATAGTCCCATTGTCTTCAATGGGATTGATTGAATGATTAAGGGTTTACAGGATTAGGTTCCAAGTTTGTAAATTGTTCTGGGTGATACTGACAATGCCTGAGCTGTCAGATCAGAAGGAGCTTCGTTCAAATAAAGGTGGGCAGATGTGTGATAAGTCTTAGCTCCGTTGAGGAACATATTTTCAGCAAAGTTCTTGGCGGATTCCTGAGGCAGCTGGTTTAAGGCCGTCAGTGTCTGGCATTATAATCTTCACTTACAGTTCTCTCACCCACAAAGCTGGGAAATGAGGCATCTGTTTTCTTTGTTTTGCTGCTCCAGTTCCAGTTAACAAAATGCATGTTAGACTAGTTTGTCTGCAAAGCAGAATTCTATGCACACTGGGGACAACACCGGATTCCTGTCAGGCTGCAGAACTGGGCTGACATCAGAATCCAAACATCCTCTGGTCAGTGCAAGCAGAGGCATTCCTCTACTGATTTGGCCTTGGTGTGATGCAGAATGGATGTCATGGATAATTCAGACCAATGGGGAAAAACAGAATAAAAAAAACTATTTAAACACCTTCCGTCCACCCCACCCCTCCCCTCTTGAGGACTCCTGACCAACTTAATAGCACAATACATATGCTAACAAACTTAAACAAAGCCTTTAAGTTTGTTAGCACACGTATTGTGCTGTTAAAGCCATGTAAAGAATGAATGCCCTCCCTAACCGCGTTCTGCTCAAGGAGCAGAGCGCAGCCCCACCCTCCCCTGTCCGGAGGGGGGCCTAGCCCCAAGGCTTTCCGGTACCTCATACCCACTAAAAATCTCTTGCCGGTACTGCGTACTGGAGGGTACTGCCCTACTTGCACTCCTGATAAAAGGTCACTTAAACAAAAATTCACACTGCATCAGGTTGCTCCCAGTCCCAAGAGACCAGTCACTTACCCCAGATCAATTGGTACTCTAGACCTTCCACCAAAGACAACGCTGGCAGCCAAGTCTATAGTAAAAGGTTATTAGCTAAGAAAAGGAAATGAGGGTTATTGAGGGGGTAAAGCAGGTAAACTATATGCACAAGTGAGTCACAGTCTGTAATTCCAAATGGCAGCAGTGATGTAATAAACAGCCAGTTTCCCAAAAGTCTTTTCAGGTTACCTGGATTGCATCTGGGGATCTCCGCTTTGTATCTAGTGCACTTCCCTGTCAGAGTCCAAATAGTCCAGAGAGGCAGGATATTCTTATAGCTTCTCCTCACAGAAAACAAGCGGACAGTGTCACTACCCACGTGGGCTTTTCCTTTGATGACGGTGAATGAGGAACGCACTTTGAGTCTCTGACCCCCAGTCATCACACACAATGCCCACTGGCTTTGAAATGAGCACTTTTCTGTTAAAGTTCTTCGTTTGCATTCAACAAGGCTTCTTTCTTGTGTGATGGGTTATTTAGTTACAGGGTCTACATAATGTAAATCTTTGCTCCTGTATTGTAATGGGATACAGATAAGTGAAAACAGTGCAGGGAACATCCCACTAGTTTTCATGGTGTTTAAACCCCAAATACATTTAACAATCCCTTTGATCTATACTAATACACAAGTGAATTGGCCTGGGGCTCGGGCCGGAGCTGGCATCTGGTCCGGCAGTGTCACAGCTGAGGCCAGCCCCTAGGAGGAGACATGATCAGAAGCACTACGCCAGGCTATTGCCCACGTATTGAGAGGATAAGACTCTGAAGTGGGACGCAGGAACTCAGTTTCTGACTCTGCCACAGACTCTCCGTTTGACCTTAGGCCAGTCATTTAAGCCCTTTGTACACTGGAGATAACAATCCGTCCTTTCTCCCATCTCCTCTCTGTTTAGACTGCAAGCTGCCTGGGGCAGGGACTGTTTCATACGATGTGTCTGACCCTGGCCAGGGCCTCCAAGAGCGTCTGGAATACAAGTAGTGGGTAAAGTATCTCCCAGTGCAGTCCCCAGAGCGGCTAGCAGACCTGCCTCCCCCTCGGCTGCCTGCCTCGTTCAACAGGATGCTGCCAAGATGGGCCCGGAGCCCAGTGTGTTTTAAAGGGCCAAGGAATCAATAATCGTTTGTGTGCCAGACTCTCATTTAACGTCAGCTCTTGCTGCGAGCTCCTGAGGGAAGCTGAATATTTAAAACCTCCCCCTGGTTTTAATCACATTTCAGAGGCAGGCAGACACTGCTGGGCTTGTGCTGTTTATTGGACCAGACCAATGCAGCTCACTCCTGAGTGGGACAATGGCAGGCTAACGGAGAAGCAATAATAACGCTCTGCCCATCACCTTCCAACCAAAGGCCTCCATGTGCTTTACATTCATGAAGCCTCCCAGTGTCCCTGAGAGGTCTCTTATCCCCCCTTTACAGATGGGCAAACTGAGGCAGGGCGAGTGGCTGTGACCTTCCCAAGATCATGGCGAGTTGGAAAGAGACCAGACCTCTTGACTCTTCAGCTGCTGCTGTAGCCACGGGGCCACAACTCGACGCATTTGATAGACCTCTTCATCCCAGGCTGCAGCTCTCCCCCGGCCGTCAGACATTCTCCTTTCTCTGCCAGCGACAGATCTAAGCTGTGCCCCGATGTAGGCCTGAGCCTAAGGAACTTGCCTCATTTCTGAGCGGACACGATTGGGAAGGTCGCTGGTTCAGCAGGCTAGAGACAGGATGTCTGCACTAGCTGAGAGAAGGGGGACACCCTGGTACCATTTACAAGAGACAGGCTAAGCCTGGCGCGCAAGGCGAGGTGAGGAGCAGGTGGTGCATGGGCCGTGTGTGGACAGAGCATGCTGTACAGGGATTGCGTCCTGTGGGGTGACCAAGCCAACCCCAAAGCATGTGATGCAATGTGTAGTGAGCAATGCGGGTGGCGTTGGTAAATATGGCTAGAAGAAGTTATGCTGGGGAACTCTGGCTGGGTGGTACGCCCTGTAGCCACGCCCTGCGCTGGAGCGGATCAATACAGGACAGGCCTTTATGTGAGGGTCTGTTTCCTGGCCCACTCTAGGGCCAAAACTTCCACCACTTCACTCAAGAGCCTATTTCCCAGTCTAGTAGACCTCCTGGGCTGGGAAGTGATTCCTGACATTCAGCCTAGGTTCTCCTGCTCCCATTGTCACCCCCTGACTCCTAGCCACAGCCCCTTGGGGTGCCCTAGGGAACTGCTCTCCCGCTCGGGCCTTCCAAGGGCATGTGGCAGTGGCTGCCGTGATCAGGGGGTCACAGCGGCCGAAGGAGAGGCGGGAGGTCTGAACTTAGCTCAGACTCGGTGGCGCATGACCTTGGGGAAGTCTCTAGAATGGGGATAATGACCCTTTTTGCTCAAAAGGTGCTTTAGAAAAGGGCACCGAAAAAGAAGAGAAGCAGGGGATGAGGCTGAAATCAAAATTTGGAGGTGCAGAGGACTCCTCCCCAGCCTAGAAAGGGCCCCCTGAATCCACTCCCTGGCGACAAGTGAGTGAGCGGGAGGGGGCGGGCACTCCCCAGAGCCTGCCGCAGGACTGTGAGGAAGTTGTCACACAATGGCAAAGGCCCTGCCTCCCCGCATGTGTACACGGTGTCCAGACGCCATAAGCAGGCTGGGCTCAGGGCAGATAGGCTGGCGCTAGCGGGTGAGCGCAGCCTCTGTTTGAACAGCTCAGGTTTTTCTCAATAGAAAAGAAGCCTCCTGTCTGGGTATGTACCAACAGGACTGGCTTGATTTCTTACTCAGACAGTCTTTCGCCCTGAATTGGAGGGACCAGCGTGGGACTCTGCAGTACTGGATTTTAATGCTGGCCATAAGGAGACCTGGGGGGATATTGGGATCTGGGACACGCTAGAGTCCACAGACTATGGCCCCAGCCATAGAGAAACTGCCAGAGGAGTGTCCGCCCGGTCTGACTAGCCTGGAAGGGAAGTTGGGGGGAGCCACTTGGATATCTGGAATTCAGCATCAATATGCGCGTCTCAGACACCTCCATCCTGATTGAGATGAACAGGGGTTAGACAGAGATTAGACAGGTCAATGCTGAGCCAGGCACCTTCCTACCTCCTTGTTTGCCTCAACCGGCGTTTAGGGGACTCAGAGGTATTTTGGTGAGTAACCGCGTTACCCAGGCAGTGCCTCCTTGTGGCCAGTCAGGGCACAACTCACCCAGCGGCAGGACTCCGCCGGCATGTCTCTGTGAGGTCTGAGGTGGCGGGGGGGCCAAGACACACTTCCCACCAACGTCCAAAGGGAATCAGGAACCAAAAAAATCCCACCGCTCCAAGCAGGCTCGTCCAGCGAATGTTCGCTGGGACCCTGCCCTTCTGTTCGGGGCTTGTCTCCAACAAGCTTCTGTGATCCCCCAGGGTCTGGTCGACCCCTCTGGCAGGAGCTCATCAGGCTGGCAAGCGAGCGCTGGCTCAGGGCTGCAACCAGGATTCTCTCCCATCAAAGGAAGCCGAGCGTCGCTCTCCTTCTGGGTCAGCCCTGACCTGGGCTAGGTCACCGTCTTTTAACGCCCATCACCGTGGAGCCCACTTGGGTCCTGAGGCTCTCCCTAGCCCTCTCGCTGCCAGTGTGGGGTCTGTGTGCCCCATACCACATGGTGCTTGACTTTAGGCAGCCACATTTGAAAGCTGGGCGCAGCTGCACGTTGCACTTGATGTTAGGGGTGCTCAGATCCCAGGGTAACAGATGCAGAATAACTGCCCAGGGAGAGAAAACTTGATTTCCAGGGGACTCTCTCCTCCTTGAACTGCCCTTGGCTGGCGTTCTGACTAGTCACGAGAGACGTTCCCCGACATCGCCAACTCTTTCTCTTTCATTGTAAGTCTCATGATATTTTGTATTAAACTGATAAGAACAGATACTACACTTGGACCACAGCTCAAAGAGCCAGGATATTTTGTGTTTCCCCGAGAGCCCCAGCTCCTGGAGTCATGTGATTAGGTGAGAATCTCACCTTTCCTTCAAGCAAAATGAGGTGTCTAGCCCTGGCGGGCGTGGAGGAACTGTGAGCCCTCCCGGCTCAGACACCAGGAGGCATAGGAAAAGAGCTCAACCATTTAAAAAAAATGCATCATTTTTAAGCCAATCTCAGGATTTTTGAACACTTGCGGCTGTTAATACAGTTTTCCTGAGACTCCTTTACCTCCCTACACACAGGCCAGGGCCCCTCCTCATTCACTCAACCAGCCGGAGCTATTTCTTGCTCATTTACCAGATCTCCAAGAATATAGTATCCACTTTTCTTCTCCTGCCTCTGTGGCCTTCAGTTCCCACGGCTGGAGCCCTTTAACTCAGTTGCTGTATCAGACGTTCTTTTAGTGTTATCCCCCCTATTCTCCTGCTAGTGTCTAACTCCGTCTCTCCCCTTCCCATTGCCAGTCCGGCAACAATTGACAGTGCCCTGGTCGCACTCCCTGGCTGGTAGCTCCCTCTGCGTCTGCACAATGTAAGCTTCTATTATGGCAAGGAAAACTCTCCACAGCGTGACCCGCTGCATGGCTGCCTGCCTCTGCAGAGAGGAAAAAGCCGCTCTCAGAGAGGGGGGTGTCCGGCCCCCATTCATCTCAATGGGATGTCCAAGGCTGGTCCTGCAGCCACTGTATCCCATCTCCTGCTGACCTACTTAAGGCCCTCAAAGAAATAATCTCTCTCCCCACTGCTGTGGCTCGATCCCCATCTCTGGCCCCATCCCCCAGTGCCCCCTTCCCAGCTCCTTCCCACGGCCCTTTCTGCCCAACAGTCATTCCCAGAACTCTGCTGCCAGTGTGTAGAGAAGTAAAGGAGTCTCAGGGACGGAGTATGACGCCGGGGGGGACCGGGGCAGGTAGGGGGCGGGAATGGACCGGGGCATGTGGGGGACTGGGGTAGATGAGGGAGCAGATAAGGGGGGGAAGGGACAGGTGAGGGCTGGGGCAGGTGGGGGGCGGGGTAGGAAGGGACGGGGAGGGGGCAGGTGGTGGGGCAGGGTAGGAAGGGGCCAGTGCAGATGAGGGGGCAGATGGGGGGGGCAATGGACAGGGGTAAGGGGGGGCGAGGTATTTCAGCCCCCACTGTAAAAAGTGTCCCAGCACCCCTAGCCGTTATGTCTTAGCCCTAGACCTAATGTTAGAAAGAGGATCGGGCCCACCCCACCTGGACAGGGCCCCAGGACCCAGCCGCTTGGCCAAGCCACCCGGGGCTAACCGTGCTGGGCAGTGGAAAGGGGCAGCCTCCCCCACAGGGATCACACCGCAGGGACCGGAGTTTGTGAAAAGAACATGAATCCAGTTTAGCCTATAATACCACCAAATGGCAATTTAAAGGCAATCCTGGTCAGCCTTTTTTTTTTACTGATATCACTTCATAAAAAACGAATTCTGCTCCATTATTTGCCATTAGAGAGCGGCCGATCACACCCAAAGCCAGGATCATAACAAACCCACACTTCTGGGAAATTCACATCAACATCCAGATTTGAAGTTTGTGGCTAATCTCAGTATCTCCCCTTGCCCTCATATATCTGATCACCCCAACCATAGGGAAAGTTTGATCCAGATCCTATAATTGCAGGGGTTCCTGAGAGGTTATTATATGGGGGGAGGGGGTCGAGAGCTGTCCCATCTCCACCCCAAACCCCGCTATAGCATCCAGCGTTTCTAATGGTGTTAAATATCTAAAAACGTGTTTTTAATGTATAAGGGGGGCTGCACTCAGAGGCTTGCTATGTGAAAGGGGTCACCGTACAAAAGTCTGAGAACTACTGCTAGAGTGTGTAGTCTGCAGGCTCTTGGCTCTTCTATGACTCTTGGTCCCAGAGAAGGATTTGGGCAGACTTTGTATAGGGAAAGTAGGCAATGCTGACTCTGTACATTTAATATGGGCACTAAAATAAAGCCAGGGAGAGAGCGAATGCCGCCAATTTTCTATGGCCAGCAGTCTGAAATAAAGACTCTCTTTTACATTGATGATCACACAGAATAATCTCTCTTCTGGTGTGGGGGGCATTATAGATCTAATTCTTTCATTGAAAATGTCATTTATTTCCTGACACATCTGATGTAACCACTAGTGGCCAAATCCCACTTTATTCATAAGAGTTCATAGGGGCTCTTTTGCTTTAGACTGTTTCCTTTGTTATTTCTGTTTAAGTGACACTGTCATTGATCAATTATTGAATAACTTTAGACATTTCCACTGAAACAAACCCTTTCAAGATAGACTCATAGACTTTAAGGTCAGAAGGGACCATTATGATCATCTAGTCTGACCTCCTGCACAACGCAGGCCACAGAATCTCACCCACCCACTCCTGTAACAAACCCCTAACCTATGCCTGAGCTACTGAAGTCCTCAAATCGTGGTTTAAAGACCTAAAGGTGAAGAGAATCCTCCAGCAAGTGACCCGTGCTCCACGCTGCAGAGGAAGGCGAAAAACCTCCAGGGCCTCTGCCAATCTGCCCTGGAGGAAAATTCCTTCCTGACCCCAAGTATAGCGATCAGTTAAACCCTGAGCATGTGGGCAAGACTCACCAGCCAGCACCCAGGAAAGAATTCTCTGTAGTAACTCAGATCCCACCCTATCTAGTGTCCCATCACAGACCATTGGGCATATTTACCGCTAATAGTCAAAGCCAAAATTAGGCTATCCCATCATCCCATCCCCTCCATAAATTTATCAAGCTTAGTCTTGAAGCCAGATATGTCTTTTGCCCCCACTACTCCCCTTGGAAGGCTGTTCCCAGAACTTCACTCCTCTTCTAATGGTTAGAAACCTTCGTCTAATTTCAAGTCTAAACTTCCTAATGTCCAGTTTATATCCATTTGTTCTTGTGTCCACATTGGTACTAAGCTTAAATAATTCCTCTCCCTCCCTGATATTTATCCCTCTGATATATTTATAAAGAGCAATCATATCTCCCCTCAGCCTTCTTTTGGTTAGGCTAAACAAGCCAAGCTCTTTGAGTTTCCTTTCATAAGACAGGTTTTCCATTCCTCGGATCATCCTAGTAGCCCTTCTCTGTACCTGTTCCAGTTTGAATTCATCCTTCTTAAACATGATAGACCAGAACTGCACACAGTATTCCAGATGAGGTCTCACCAGTCCTTGTATAATGGTACTAACACCTCCTTATCTCTACTGGAAATACCTCACCTGATGCATTGCAAGACCGCATTAGCTTTTTTCACAGCCATATCACATTGGCGGCTCATAGTCATCCTGTGATCAACCAATACTCCTGAACGAAGGTCCTTCTCCTCCTCTGTTACTTCCAACTGATGTGTCCCCAATTTATAACCAAAATTCTTGTTATTTAATCCCTAAATGCATGACCTTGCACTTTTCACTATTAAATTTCATCCTATTACTATTAACTCCAGTTTACAAGGTCATCCCGATCTTCTTGTATGATATCTCTGTCCTTTCTCTGTATTAGCAATACCCTCCCAGCTTTGTGTCATCCGCAAACTTTATTAGCACATTCCCACTTTTTGTGCCAAGGTCAGTAAAATAAAAAAATTAAATAAGATTAGTCCCAAAACCGATCCTGAGGAACTCCACTAGTAACCTTCCCCTCCTTCCAGCCTGACAGTGACCCCTTGTAGTCTCCCAGTTCCCCCAGTTCCTTTATCCACCTTTCAATTTTCATATTGATCCCCATCTTTTCCAATTTAGCTAATAATTCCCCATGTGGAACTGTATCAAATGCTTTACTGAAATCGAGGTAAATTAGATCCACTGCGTTTCCTTTGTCTAAAAAATCTGTTATCTTCTCAAAGAAGGAGATCAGGATGGTTTGGCACGATCTACCTTTTGTAAAAACCATGTTGTATTTTGTCCCAATTACCATTGACCTCAAAATGTCCTTAAACCTACTTTCTCCTTCAAAATTTTTTCCAAGACCTTGCATACTACAGATGTCAAACTAACAGGCCTACAGTTACTCGGATCACTTTTTTTCCCTTTCTTAAAAATAGGAACTATATTAGCAATTCTCCAGTCGTGTACAGTACAACCCCTGAGTTTACTGATTTATTAAAAATTCTTGCTAATGGGCTTGCAATTTCATGTGCCAGTTCCTTTAATATTCTTGGATGAAGATTATCTGGGCCCCCCGATTTAGTCCCATGAAGCTGTTCGAGTTGGCTTTTACCTCGGATGTGGTAATATCTACTTCCAATATTCTCATTCCCATTTGTCATCCTACCATTATCCCTAAACTCGGTATTAGCCTCATTAAAGACTGAGGCCTGGTCCACACTAACCCCCCACTTCGAACTAAGGTACGCAAATTAATATGTTAATAACGTAGCTGAATTCGAAGTACCTTAGTTCGAACTTACCGCGGGTCCAGACGCGGCAGGCAGGCTCCCCCGTCGATGCCGCGTACTCCTCTCGCCGAGCTGGAGTACCGGCGTCGACGGCGAGCACTTCCGGGATTGATCCCAGAAGATCAATTGCTTACCGCCGGACGCGGAGGTAAGTGTAGACCTACCCTGAGGCAAAGTATTTGTTTAGATATTGGGCCATGCCTAGATTATCCTTAACCTCCACTCCATCCTCAGTGTTTAGCGGTCCCACTTCTTCTTTCTTTGTTTTCTTCTTATTTATATGACTATAGAACCTTTTACTATTGGTTTTAATTCCCTTTGCAAGGTCCAACTTGACGAAAGGCATTTGTTTTTTTTATATTCTCTTGCAAACTCTGAAAAAATCTTGCTTCCCCTCCCGCCTCCGCCCAAAAAACCCACTTTACGTCTCCCTTTTACCCCCAAAGGCAAAATGGCAGGAGTTCGGCAGCACGGAGTAACTCTGTAATGCCAAAATCGGTGTTTATGCTGGACAAGAGACTGGTTAGACACTTGGGAGCCAACACGCAGGCAGCCGGATGCCTCCGTGCCATTGGCCAAGTCTGCCCCAGCGAGACCGAGGCCCCGAAGGACAGGCTCAGCAGGGACAACTCGTCTTTTCCGGACAGGCTCGGAGCCCAGTCGCAGTGTCTGCATCCCAGTGTTCAGTCTGAATTCAGCAGAGGGGGACGGGGACAGGAAGGGGGTGGGGATGGGAAGTGGATGGAAGGGGGGATGGGCAGTGGGCCCAAGGGTGTGGGTTAGGCCAAGGGGGGGACAGGAAGGGGGGGGATGGGCAGTGGGCCCAAGGGGGTGGGCTAGGCCAAGGGGGGGACAGGAAGGGGGGGGATGGGCAGTGGGCCCAAGGGGGTGGGTTAGGCCAAGGGGGGGACAGGAAGGGGGGGGATGAGCAGTGGGCCCAAGGGGGTGGGCTAAGCCAGGGGGGCAGGAACGGGGGGATGGGCAGTGGGCCC